>NW_026682670.1:0-300000 GCF_030247185.1 Malaya genurostris
GATGTTTGATTTTTCGAGAAAGCTATTGTACAGATAGCAGATAGTTTTTTCTCGCCAAATACAGATTTTTGGAAAAAACAGAGCACGTTGGCAGTGAGACATTTTTTTTTTTTTGCTCACCAAGTTAGTTTCGAACAGCTACTATACTATGATGGAACGGGAAATGGTCACAGATTTTCACAGACAGGGTTTTGGCTTGATCACAGATTTTTCATAAAATGACCTGACATCCCTGTGCCTTTTTTTTTTGTTTTTTTTTTTTTTTTGGATAGTTCATTTCACGGCATTCACATATTTTCATAGCAATTGGTGAATTTAATGTTTTTATGTAAGTTATTAATCATTTGTAAGAAAGTTGATAATTAGGTAATTATCCCTGGTTTTTCAAAAGTTCTTCAAGATTTGCCATAAATAATTCGCATAAAAACGGGGAGAGCGGATTACCCATTGGTTCCCCCTAGTAACTCAGAGTTCGCAGATTTCTTTCCCCAACCTTTGAGAAGGCTATGTGAAAATATGAGAATGGTATTTTTTAGTGTTTTTGAAAACTGCTAATATTAATATTGCGCCATCGTGCAGGTCTAGCCGAAAATTCTGAGTACGCAGATTTCTTTCCCCAACCTTTGAGAAGGCTATGTGAAAATATGAGAATGGTATTTTTTAGTGTTTTTCAGTAGAATATGGGATCACCCTTCATACCTTCATTAGAGTGCAGAAATAATAAGTTGTAGAAGGCTTTTTGAATATATTCACAAAATGAAAACTTACCGCTAGGAATCAGTATTATCTATTTTTCGCAAGCAATCAATTCGCACCACTATTTTTTCTTTACAAATCTAGAAATTTTCACACCTTTACGTCCGAAAATGTTATGTTATTTGACAGATCTTTATTTCTGCTGATAGTGTGTATAGTGATGATTACTGAAATTCTTCATTATTTTTTATTAATTTTCCGGATATTGGTAAAACAACTTTCACTGCAGTTCGTCAAGAGAAATGACATTTCAGAGTTCACAGATCATGTCAGGCAAATAATAAATAATCGTAACTTTTACATAGGATTTTCCGATATTCAGTATAGTTCCGTAGATAGATGACCGTAAGTTGGATAAATTTTACGTATCTTTCAGTAAAAATAATATTTTACAGTAATCGTTGCCGGAAAAATTATTACCGAACACAAAAATAGAAATTTTTTGTGTATAAGAAATTGCTTTGAAGTTTGTTCTGTCGGGTATTCACACATTCACGTATGAGTAATTCCTTAAAACGGACTGTTCAGAATAGAAATCAGTGCATTTGTTCAATTTTAGCTTACATTAGCTGGTATTACATATTTTCACATTGATTTTTGGTGATATTTCTTCTTTTTGAGCTAAAGCGAGTGTGTGTCGAATTCCGATCCGTTGATTGTAAGTTAAGTAATCAGAAAAATAATGGAGCGAAACGTTGACCACTTAGTCTTTTGACAAGTTGTAATAGCAATTCTATGAGCAACATGTTTGAGAATTCCGATTTCCATTGTTCATTACTTTCTTGGAGGAAAATAGGACCATTCCACCACAATGAAATAGCAATGAGAAATCTTTTTTGTTTACACACCTCGCGATCATCAGATCAGCTGGGTTTTCTTTTGAACTGACATGATGCCGCCATTCTAGTATAGATGATCTTTGTTGAATAATAGTAACTCGATTAGCAATGGGGATGTAGGCTATTTGTTAGCGGGTTTACTGATAAAATTCAAGGTTAGCATTGAATCTGCCCAATAGTTCTACTGATTCTTCTTCTCGAATGTACATAACGCGAGGAATTGGGATGATTTGGGACAGTCCAACTATTTGTTGATTATACCATTCCCACTGCAGTCTTCCAGTCAGTTCTTTGGGTATTGCAGAATCCCAGTCTAATATTTAGCTTTTCAAAAATATTTTGCATGAGTATTTTTCCGTGATCAATCACAGGGCTTAATATTCCCAGAGTATCGAATATTTTCTGGATTTCAGACAGTATTTGTTTTTTTTGTCGTTTTTTGTTTATATTCCGTTTCGCTGCTGAAACCTAAACTGTCGGTTTTAGAATTCCAATTTAATTCCAAAATTTTAATTGATTTTCCTGGTTCATTTGCAATGTAACCTGAATTGGATTTCCATTTGTGAAATTCAAATCCAGCGTTTTGCATTGTTTCTGCATTAACTGCTGTTTTATTGTTATCCAGCGCTAATTTGTTTCAAATTATTTATAAATCTTAGGCAATAAGCAACGATTCTTTGTAATTTTGTGTAACTTGTAACTATTTTTCAAGAATTTCCCATTGTGTGTTTTCATTTTTGCCTTTCTCATATAGAAAGGTTATGCAATCACTTGAAAAACCGACTAGTGAAAATTTGTAGTTTTGCTTTGTAGTTTTGCTCAAAATTGCTACAGTGCTGCTCTAATAGTGTAACAGTCTTCTGTGCAATTTGTGAAAAGAAGGTCTAAATATGCGTTTTGTTGATTTTTTTTTTGCGGAGTTTACTTGATGTAGGCCAAAATTAGAAATTTTGTCGAAAAAGTAGTGCAATGTTTCGCGCTTTCTCCTACTGTGGACTGTAGGTGTAAGATTGATTCATTTTTTCAATGTCAGAAATGAAGTCCGCATTACATGTTGTTGATCGAAGTCACCAAAAATATGAAGCTTTACTTCAGAGGTTCCATATTCGAAGTAATTTACGACAACTAGAACTAGAAAGTTATGACAAATTGCGTTTGCCCGAAATAAAAAAAGGCAGGTAGGTCAGGCAGATTAATCACAGATGTTTCACAGATTTTGAATTTTCTGCACAGATTTCTGAAAATGACACAGATTTTCACAGATTTCTGAAAATGATCACACAGATTCCGATGAATAAATGACCGATTTTCACACACAGATTTTGTTTGGACAGAAGATCATCGAGCGAGCACAGTTTAGCCAAAGCCAAAGGGTAGGGGAAAGTCTTATAAAGCCTGCTACTGCTAGCCAAAATGCCCTCCTTCCTTTCTTAAAAGCATTTAAGACTTTTCTAAACCAAAAATTTATCACTAACACTAACACTTTTCGTAGGATCTTTCTGCTATGAAAGTTTGGTATTTGTCGTTTGCTAGAAAGTATGAAAAAACTGAAAATTCCATTTGGCAGCTTTTCGATGTAAGATTTTGCTTCGACTAAATAAGCGTTTTATCCGCCATTTCTTTGACATTCTGATTATCTCAAAACAGTTGGACTTTATGGACATTTCAAGAAGCATAATGCATCTCATTGTTGTGGGGTAAAATGTCTTTCGTTGTGTGTGTGTGTCATGCCATTGACATATTGTTGTGAGACATATTTTACGGCTGCTGGAGCATGGCAATGTCTGAGGCAAGCGAAAAAAAAACTAAGAATGTGGTCATTTTGAAAAATGTGTTTATATCAATCTGAGAATTCTCATCTTTTCTATTTGAGTCATTGAAAATGTTATGTTCCTTAGCCGCCGCATTGCAATGAAATACTCACATTCTCGAGTAAAATATATTAATACACTTGGAAATATCTTAATAATTTCTTAAGGCGGGGGCATATTATAACACTTCATTCAGCACATTCAGCATTCAGCGGTTGAGGAAAAAGGTACCGAAAACAAAAGGCGGAGCGTGTTTTTTGCTCACTAAATTGAATTCGATCTGCCTATACTGCCTGTGTGTGCCGATGATGGCCGATGATGATGTGGTACTACGGCGGGACGGACGGAGGAAAATGGGTAGGTAGTGAGACCTTTTGTTTTTTTTATTTTTTGCTCACCAAATTGTGTGATTGTGAACTGACACACTGCTATTGGGGTACGCCGCAAAACGAACGGTCACAGCAGATTTATTTTCACAGACACAGGTTTTGTTTGGGTTTGGTCACAGAATTTTTGGAAAAAATGGCCTGCCATCCCTGTGCTGGGTTGTTGCGCGCAGCATATCGCTCGCTAACACGAGTTGAGAATTATATACTCTCGTCGTTGTCTCTGACTCTGGGGGGGTGGGGTCTTTCATCACGTTCATCATAATAATTCGTATTTTTTTTTGGTTTGGTGAACTTTCTTTGATTTCAGATTGTCATTTAAATTTAAATTTTGACTCACTCTCAGTCAGTAGACCTTTCCAACCGTGCCGAAATGAGATTTTTAGGACCAATAGAAAAAAAGGTATGGCCAGAGGGCAGAAAGTTGGTATGATTTTTGATAACGAAGTGCCGACTTTAGTAACAGCTACTGATGTTCTTCATTCATGAACCATTCCTAGATTAGGAGTAAAAATTGATGCTACTCCTGGATGATTAAATCAAACTAATTTTTTTTATAAATCAACCAGGTCTATTTTTGGTCAATGTTCAGAACCGTTTGCGGAGCTAACCATAGATTTATACTTATTGTAGTTGAAAGTATTCCTATATTTTTTTTTTGCCTTTGGCGACTTCCGGTTCAACAATATTCGTTACAAACCATCACAATATTGGTATGTTTTTCGAACGGGTTTGATGAGTAGATGTCAGAAAACGATGTTTGAAGTTGATTCAATATCCAAGATGGCGACTTCCGGTTTGTTGATATTCCTTGAAAACCCATACAATATGGACGATATTTTCGGAACGGAATTGATGAGTAGACGGGTCAGACCGGACGATGTTTGAGGTAGTTTTGAAATCCAAATTGCTGCGTCAATTGCTTAAAATTGCAAGTTCAGTTATTTATTTGAGTCCAAACGCGTCTTCAATTGGCCCAAACGCGATTCGAAATATATATCAACCCAGAGTGTTCCGAAATTTCAAATTATTTGCATTTGAATAACTGTGAACAGTTTCGTCCAATGTACTCGAACCATCCCGTTTGACTTCTTTTTGTTTTAAAATTGCATTGTAGAGTAGATTTTCGGGGCGGTATTGGAACAACGTATTTTCAACGCTTTTTAGAACAGTTTTTAGGTTTCTATTGCTGTGTGAATGGGCTAAATTTTAATCATTTAGAATCATGATTCATATATAATTCCCACAAACGAATTATATACAAATGGACTACGTCGACTTCCGAGATGTGGATAATAGAATTATTTTACTATTTTATAATCAAACTAGCCCGTCCCGTCGAACTTCGTCTCGACCAAAATAGTTTTCTTGAAATCTCTGTGAACTTTCACTGAAATTACTGTCGTAACTTTGTTTATCTTCTCTTCTGTTGAATACGAAGCCATTCAACAGAAGCCATACAGGATCGGAATAATGGTTTCTCTTATTCAATATGAGTTTTTTTCGAACAGATTTGACAAGTGGACAAGTCTGACGAAAACGATGTTTCGAGCCGTTTCTAAATCCAAGATGGCGACTTCCAATATGAGTATTTTTCGAACGGATTTGATGTGTGGATGACTGATTCTGAACGACGTTCGAAGCCGTTTCCGTTAATCCAAGATCCAAGACTTCCGGCTTTCATCGATATTCGTGATAAACCATCATAATATGAGTTTTGTCGTGAATACGACTTACTTACGACTTTCAGAAAGTTGATATGATTTTTGATAACGAAGTGCCGAATTCTGGGAAGCCTTTCTTTTTTGCTAATGTTTATATAAAAGGATTCCCTAATTAAAATAATTCTTTTTTTTTTTTATATGAAGGGCAAAAAAGTGATTGAAAACCGTTCAATTTGACCGTATTGGAGTCAAAATCCTGGATCCAATGGATCGACTCGGTCTGTGCCCCAAAAGGAAGAGAAGGAGTCAAAATTGAACGACTTTGATATCCTCTTATGTTGGACTTAGCTCACTTAGCGCATAATGAAACCACAAAATTAACATTGTTGAACAGATCTATGATTGATGATTCATGATTTCAACAAAGGCCGGATCTAGAAATGGTAAAGAAAAACGACGTATTCTTGCGCGTTCTTAAATTCGCGATAAGAATATTCCTAGAATGAAAACGCACTGAACTGCTAGAAGTACTGCTTTTTCACTCAAATGTTTGAAAATTCAACGCTTACTCTAATGTATGAATAAAGAAGAACTCGAGAGAACTCATGGCCTTAGTAGATTTTACTCAAATCCATACTCAAATCCATTTGACATATTGTTCCAGTTAAAGAATTTGAGTAAACGCAACTCAAACCATTAGTTATGTGTTTTCAAAGAGCCAACTATACCGATTTCTCGGTATTTATACCGATTTTTGGACTCGATACAGGAATACAGATATGCTCTCTCAAAATACCGATATTTCAATTTTCATACAGATAAATACCGATTTTCAGTTTTTGTGTTGGATTCCATAGGGGTAAACCAGGTCGAGCGACTTTTTGTTTTTTTTTTTTGGTCGCAAAATCAGTTTTCGCACAAAATTGATGTTTGATTTTTCGAGAAAGCTATTGTACAGATAGCAGATAGTTTTTTCTCGCCAAATACAGATTTTTGGAAAAAACAGAGCACGTTGGCAGTGAGACATTTTTTTTTTTTTGCTCACCAAGTTAGTTTCGAACAGCTACTATACTATGATGGAACGGGAAATGGTCACAGATTTTCACAGACAGGGTTTTGGCTTGATCACAGATTTTTCATAAAATGACCTGACATCCCTGTGCCTTTTTTTTTTGTTTTTTTTTTTTTTTTTGGATAGTTCATTTCACGGCATTCACATATTTTCATAGCAATTGGTGAATTTAATGTTTTTATGTAAGTTATTAATCATTTGTAAGAAAGTTGATAATTAGGTAATTATCCCTGGTTTTTCAAAAGTTCTTCAAGATTTGCCATAAATAATTCGCATAAAAACGGGGAGAGCGGATTACCCATTGGTTCCCCCTAGTAACTCAGAGTTCGCAGATTTCTTTCCCCAACCTTTGAGAAGGCTATGTGAAAATATGAGAATGGTATTTTTTAGTGTTTTTGAAAACTGCTAATATTAATATTGCGCCATCGTGCAGGTCTAGCCGAAAATTCTGAGTACGCAGATTTCTTTCCCCAACCTTTGAGAAGGCTATGTGAAAATATGAGAATGGTATTTTTTAGTGTTTTTCAGTAGAATATGGGATCACCCTTCATACCTTCATTAGAGTGCAGAAATAATAAGTTGTAGAAGGCTTTTTGAATATATTCACAAAATGAAAACTTACCGCTAGGAATCAGTATTATCTATTTTTCGCAAGCAATCAATTCGCACCACTATTTTTTCTTTACAAATCTAGAAATTTTCACACCTTTACGTCCGAAAATGTTATGTTATTTGACAGATCTTTATTTCTGCTGATAGTGTGTATAGTGATGATTACTGAAATTCTTCATTATTTTTTATTAATTTTCCGGATATTGGTAAAACAACTTTCACTGCAGTTCGTCAAGAGAAATGACATTTCAGAGTTCACAGATCATGTCAGGCAAATAATAAATAATCGTAACTTTTACATAGGATTTTCCGATATTCAGTATAGTTCCGTAGATAGATGACCGTAAGTTGGATAAATTTTACGTATCTTTCAGTAAAAATAATATTTTACAGTAATCGTTGCCGGAAAAATTATTACCGAACACAAAAATAGAAATTTTTTGTGTATAAGAAATTGCTTTGAAGTTTGTTCTGTCGGGTATTCACACATTCACGTATGAGTAATTCCTTAAAACGGACTGTTCAGAATAGAAATCAGTGCATTTGTTCAATTTTAGCTTACATTAGCTGGTATTACATATTTTCACATTGATCTTTGGTGATATTTCTTCTTTTTGAGCTAAAGCGAGTGTGTGTCGAATTCCGATCCGTTGATTGTAAGTTAAGTAATCAGAAAAATAATGGAGCGAAACGTTGACCACTTAGTCTTTTGACAAGTTGTAATAGCAATTCTATGAGCAACATGTTTGAGAATTCCGATTTCCATTGTTCATTACTTTCTTGGAGGAAAATAGGACCATTCCACCACAATGAAATAGCAATGAGAAATCTTTTTTGTTTACACACCTCGCGATCATCAGATCAGCTGGGTTTTCTTTTGAACTGACATGATGCCGCCATTCTAGTATAGATGATCTTTGTTGAATAATAGTAACTCGATTAGCAATGGGGATGTAGGCTATTTGTTAGCGGGTTTACTGATAAAATTCAAGGTTAGCATTGAATCTGCCCAATAGTTCTACTGATTCTTCTTCTCGAATGTACATAACGCGAGGAATTGGGATGATTTGGGACAGTCCAACTATTTGTTGATTATACCATTCCCACTGCAGTCTTCCAGTCAGTTCTTTGGGTATTGCAGAATCCCAGTCTAATATTTAGCTTTTCAAAAATATTTTGCATGAGTATTTTTCCGTGATCAATCACAGGGCTTAATATTCCCAGAGTATCGAATATTTTCTGGATTTCAGACAGTATTTGTTTTTTTTGTCGTTTTTTGTTTATATTCCGTTTCGCTGCTGAAACCTAAACTGTCGGTTTTAGAATTCCAATTTAATTCCAAAATTTTAATTGATTTTCCTGGTTCATTTGCAATGTAACCTGAATTGGATTTCCATTTGTGAAATTCAAATCCAGCGTTTTGCATTGTTTCTGCATTAACTGCTGTTTTATTGTTATCCAGCGCTAATTTGTTTCAAATTATTTATAAATCTTAGGCAATAAGCAACGATTCTTTGTAATTTTGTGTAACTTGTAACTATTTTTCAAGAATTTCCCATTGTGTGTTTTCATTTTTGCCTTTCTCATATAGAAAGGTTATGCAATCACTTGAAAAACCGACTAGTGAAAATTTGTAGTTTTGCTTTGTAGTTTTGCTCAAAATTGCTACAGTGCTGCTCTAATAGTGTAACAGTCTTCTGTGCAATTTGTGAAAAGAAGGTCTAAATATGCGTTTTGTTGATTTTTTTTTTTGCGGAGTTTACTTGATGTAGGCCAAAATTAGAAATTTTGTCGAAAAGGTAGTGCAATGTTTCGCGCTTTCTCCTACTGTGGACTGTAGGTGTAAGATTGATTCATTTTTTCAATGTCAGAAATGAAGTCCGCATTACATGTTGTTGATCGAAGTCACCAAAAATATGAAGCTTTACTTCAGAGGTTCCATATTCGAAGTAATTTACGACAACTAGAACTAGAAAGTTATGACAAATTGCGTTTGCCCGAAATAAAAAAAGGCAGGTAGGTCAGGCAGATTAATCACAGATGTTTCACAGATTTTGAATTTTCTGCACAGATTTCTGAAAATGACACAGATTTTCACAGATTTCTGAAAATGATCACACAGATTCCGATGAATAAATGACCGATTTTCACACACAGATTTTGTTTGGACAGAAGATCATCGAGCGAGCACAGTTTAGCCAAAGCCAAAGGGTAGGGGAAAGTCTTATAAAGCCTGCTCCTGCTAGCCAAAATGCCCTCCTTCCTTTCTTAAAAGCATTTAAGACTTTTCTAAACCAAAAATTTATCACTAACACTAACACTTTTCGTAGGATCTTTCTGCTATGAAAGTTTGGTATTTGTCGTTTGCTAGAAAGTATGAAAAAACTGAAAATTCCATTTGGCAGCTTTTCGATGTAAGATTTTGCTTCGACTAAATAAGCGTTTTATCCGCCATTTCTTTGACATTCTGATTATCTCAAAACAGTTGGACTTTATGGACATTTCAAGAAGCATAATGCATCTCATTGTTGTGGGGTAAAATGTCTTTCGTTGTGTGTGTGTCATGCCATTGACATATTGTTGTGAGACATATTTTACGGCTGCTGGAGCATGGCAATGTCTGAGGCAAGCGAAAAAAAAACTAAGAATGTGGTCATTTTGAAAAATGTGTTTATATCAATCTGAGAATTCTCATCTTTTCTATTTGAGTCATTGAAAATGTTATGTTCCTTAGCCGCATTGCAATGAAATACTCACATTCTCGAGTAAAATATATTAATACACTTGGAAATATCTTAATAATTTCTTAAGGCGGGGGCATATTATAACACTTCATTCAGCACATTCAGCATTCAGCGGTTGAGGAAAAAGGTACCGAAAACAAAAGGCGGAGCGTGTTTTTTGCTCACTAAATTGAATTCGATCTGCCTATACTGCCTGTGTGTGCCGATGATGGCCGATGATGATGTGGTACTACGGCGGGACGGACGGAGGAAAATGGGTAGGTAGTGAGACCTTTTGTTTTTTTTATTTTTTGCTCACCAAATTGTGTGATTGTGAACTGACACACTGCTATTGGGGTACGCCGCAAAACGAACGGTCACAGCAGATTTATTTTCACAGACACAGGTTTTGTTTGGGTTTGGTCACAGAATTTTTGGAAAAAATGGCCTGCCATCCCTGTGCTGGGTTGTTGCGCGCAGCATATCGCTCGCTAACACGAGTTGAGAATTATATACTCTCGTCGTTGTCTCTGACTCTGGGGGGGTGGGGTCTTTTATCACGTTCATCATAATTATTCGTATTTTTTTTTGGTTTGGTGAACTTTCTTTGATTTCAGATTGTCATTTAAATTTAAATTTTGACTCACTCTCAGTCAGTAGACCTTTCCAACCGTGCCGAAATGAGATTTTTAGGACCAATAGAAAAAAAGGTATGGCCAGAGGGCAGAAAGTTGGTATGATTTTTGATAACGAAGTGCCGACTTTAGTAACAGCTACTGATGTTCTTCATTCATGAACCATTCCTAGATTAGGAGTAAAAATTGATGCTACTCCTGGATGATTAAATCAAACTAATTTTTTTTATAAATCAACCAGGTCTATTTTTGGTCAATGTTCAGAACCGTTTGCGGAGCTAACCATAGATTTATACTTATTGTAGTTGAAAGTATTCCTATATTTTTTTTTTGCCTTTGGCGACTTCCGGTTCAACAATATTCGTTACAAACCATCACAATATTGGTATGTTTTTCGAACGGGTTTGATGAGTAGATGTCAGAAAACGATGTTTGAAGTTGATTCAATATCCAAGATGGCGACTTCCGGTTTGTTGATATTCCTTGAAAACCCATACAATATGGACGATATTTTCGGAACGGAATTGATGAGTAGACGGGTCAGACCGGACGATGTTTGAGGTAGTTTTGAAATCCAAATTGCTGCGTCAATTGCTTAAAATTGCAAGTTCAGTTATTTATTTGAGTCCAAACGCGTCTTCAATTGGCCCAAACGCGATTCGAAATATATATCAACCCAGAGTGTTCCGAAATTTCAAATTATTTGCATTTGAATAACTGTGAACAGTTTCGTCCAATGTACTCGAACCATCCCGTTTGACTTCTTTTTGTTTTAAAATTGCATTGTAGAGTAGATTTTCGGGGCGGTATTGGAACAACGTATTTTCAACGCTTTTTAGAACAGTTTTTAGGTTTCTATTGCTGTGTGAATGGGCTAAATTTTAATCATTTAGAATCATGATTCATATATAATTCCCACAAACGAATTATATACAAATGGACTACGTCGACTTCCGAGATGTGGATAATAGAATTATTTTACTATTTTATAATCAAACTAGCCCGTCCCGTCGAACTTCGTCTCGACCAAAATAGTTTTCTTGAAATCTCTGTGAACTTTCACTGAAATTACTGTCGTAACTTTGTTTATCTTCTCTTCTGTTGAATACGAAGCCATTCAACAGAAGCCATACAGGATCGGAATAATGGTTTCTCTTATTCAATATGAGTTTTTTTCGAACAGATTTGACAAGTGGACAAGTCTGACGAAAACGATGTTTCGAGCCGTTTCTAAATCCAAGATGGCGACTTCCAATATGAGTATTTTTCGAACGGATTTGATGTGTGGATGACTGATTCTGAACGACGTTCGAAGCCGTTTCCGTTAATCCAAGATCCAAGACTTCCGGCTTTCATCGATATTCGTGATAAACCATCATAATATGAGTTTTGTCGTGAATACGACTTACTTACGACTTTCAGAAAGTTGATATGATTTTTGATAACGAAGTGCCGAATTCTGGGAAGCCTTTCTTTTTTGCTAATGTTTATATAAAAGGATTCCCTAATTAAAATAATTCTTTTTTTTTTTTATATGAAGGGCAAAAAAGTGATTGAAAACCGTTCAATTTGACCGTATTGGAGTCAAAATCCTGGATCCAATGGATCGACTCGGTCTGTGCCCCAAAAGGAAGAGAAGGAGTCAAAATTGAACGACTTTGATATCCTCTTATGTTGGACTTAGCTCACTTAGCGCATAATGAAACCACAAAATTAACATTGTTGAACAGATCTATGATTGATGATTCATGATTTCAACAAAGGCCGGATCTAGAAATGGTAAAGAAAAACGACGTATTCTTGCGCGTTCTTAAATTCGCGATAAGAATATTCCTAGAATGAAAACGCACTGAACTGCTAGAAGTACTGCTTTTTCACTCAAATGTTTGAAAATTCAACGCTTACTCTAATGTATGAATAAAGAAGAACTCGAGAGAACTCATGGCCTTAGTAGATTTTACTCAAATCCATACTCAAATCCATTTGACATATTGTTCCAGTTAAAGAATTTGAGTAAACGCAACTCAAACCATTAGTTATGTGTTTTCAAAGAGCCAACTATACCGATTTCTCGGTATTTATACCGACGGTATTTATACCGACTCGATACAGGAATACAGATATGCTCTCTCAAAATACCGATATTTCAATTTTCATACAGATAAATACCGATTTTCAGTTTTTGTGTTGGATTCCATAGGGGTAAACCAGGTCGAGCGACTTTTTGTTTTTTTTTTTTGGTCGCAAAATCAGTTTTCGCACAAAATTGATGTTTGATTTTTCGAGAAAGCTATTGTACAGATAGCAGATAGTTTTTTCTCGCCAAATACAGATTTTTGGAAAAAACAGAGCACGTTGGCAGTGAGACATTTTTTTTTTGCTCACCAAGTTAGTTTCGAACAGCTACTATACTATGATGGAACGGGAAATGGTCACAGATTTTCACAGACAGGGTTTTGGCTTGATCACAGATTTTTCATAAAATGACCTGACATCCCTGTGCCTTTTTTTTTTGTTTTTTTTTTTTTTTTTGGATAGTTCATTTCACGGCATTCACATATTTTCATAGCAATTGGTGAATTTAATGTTTTTATGTAAGTTATTAATCATTTGTAAGAAAGTTGATAAATCATTGCGTTTGATGATACAGAATATATCATCAACGTATCTCCACCAGCGATTAGGTAATAATCCCTGGTTTTTCAAAAGTTCTTCAAGATTTGCCATAAATAATTCGCATAAAAACGGGGAGAGCGGATTACCCATTGGTTCCCCCTAGTAACTCAGAGTTCGCAGATTTCTTTCCCCAACCTTTGAGAAGGCTATGTGAAAATATGAGAATGGTATTTTTTAGTGTTTTTGAAAACTGCTAATATTAATATTGCGCCATCGTGCAGGTCTAGCCGAAAATTCTGAGTACGCAGATTTCTTTCCCCAACCTTTGAGAAGGCTATGTGAAAATATGAGAATGGTATTTTTTAGTGTTTTTCAGTAGAATATGGGATCACCCTTCATACCTTCATTAGAGTGCAGAAATAATAAGTTGTAGAAGGCTTTTTGAATATATTCACAAAATGAAAACTTACCGCTAGGAATCAGTATTATCTATTTTTCGCAAGCAATCAATTCGCACCACTATTTTTTCTTTACAAATCTAGAAATTTTCACACCTTTACGTCCGAAAATGTTATGTTATTTGACAGATCTTTATTTCTGCTGATAGTGTGTATAGTGATGATTACTGAAATTCTTCATTATTTTTTATTAATTTTCCGGATATTGGTAAAACAACTTTCACTGCAGTTCGTCAAGAGAAATGACATTTCAGAGTTCACAGATCATGTCAGGCAAATAATAAATAATCGTAACTTTTACATAGGATTTTCCGATATTCAGTATAGTTCCGTAGATAGATGACCGTAAGTTGGATAAATTTTACGTATCTTTCAGTAAAAATAATATTTTACAGATCGTTGCTGGAAAAATTATTACCGAACACAAAAATAGAAATTTTTTGTGTATAAGAAATTGCTTTGAAGTTTGTTCTGTCGGGTATTCACACATTCACGTATGAGTAATTCCTTAAAACGGACTGTTCAGAATAGAAATCAGTGCATTTGTTCAATTTTAGCTTACATTAGCTGGTATTACATATTTTCACATTGATCTTTGGTGATATTTCTTCTTTTTGAGCTAAAGCGAGTGTGTGTCGAATTCCGATCCGTTGATTGTAAGTTAAGTAATCAGAAAAATAATGGAGCGAAACGTTGACCACTTAGTCTTTTGACAAGTTGTAATAGCAATTCTATGAGCAACATGTTTGAGAATTCCGATTTCCATTGTTCATTACTTTCTTGGAGGAAAATAGGACCATTCCACCACAATGAAATAGCAATGAGAAATCTTTTTTGTTTACACACCTCGCGATCATCAGATCAGCTGGGTTTTCTTTTGAACTGACATGATGCCGCCATTCTAGTATAGATGATCTTTGTTGAATAATAGTAACTCGATTAGCAATGGGGATGTAGGCTATTTGTTAGCGGGTTTACTGATAAAATTCAAGGTTAGCATTGAATCTGCCCAATAGTTCTACTGATTCTTCTTCTCGAATGTACATAACGCGAGGAATTGGGATGATTTGGGACAGTCCAACTATTTGTTGATTATACCATTCCCACTGCAGTCTTCCAGTCAGTTCTTTGGGTATTGCAGAATCCCAGTCTAATATTCAGCTTTTCAAAAATATTTTGCATGAGTATTTTTCCGTGATCAATCACAGGGCTTAATATTCCCAGAGTATCGAATATTTTCTGGATTTCAGACAGTATTTGTTTTTTTTTGTCGTTTTTTGTTTATATTCCGTTTCGCTGCTGAAACCTAAACTGTCGGTTTTAGAATTCCAATTTAATTCCAAAATTTTAATTGATTTTCCTGGTTCATTTGCAATGTAACCTGAATTGGATTTCCATTTGTGAAATTCAAATCCAGCGTTTTGCATTGTTTCTGCATTAACTGCTGTTTTATTGTTATCCAGCGCTAATTTGTTTCAAATTATTTATAAATCTTAGGCAATAAGCAACGATTCTTTGTAATTTTGTGTAACTTGTAACTATTTTTCAAGAATTTCCCATTGTGTGTTTTCATTTTTGCCTTTCTCATATAGAAAGGTTATGCAATCACTTGAAAAACCGACTAGTGAAAATTTGTAGTTTTGCTTTGTAGTTTTGCTCAAAATTGCTACAGTGCTGCTCTAATAGTGTAACAGTCTTCTGTGCAATTTGTGAAAAGAAGGTCTAAATATGCGTTTTGTTGATTTTTTTTTTGCGGAGTTTACTTGATGTAGGCCAAAATTAGAAATTTTGTCGAAAAAGTAGTGCAATGTTTCGCGCTTTCTCCTACTGTGGACTGTAGGTGTAAGATTGATTCATTTTTTCAATGTCAGAAATGAAGTCCGCATTACATGTTGTTGATCGAAGTCACCAAAAATATGAAGCTTTACTTCAGAGGTTCCATATTCGAAGTAATTTACGACAACTAGAACTAGAAAGTTATGACAAATTGCGTTTGCCCGAAATAAAAAAAGGCAGGTAGGTCAGGCAGATTAATCACAGATGTTTCACAGATTTTGAATTTTCTGCACAGATTTCTGAAAATGACACAGATTTTCACAGATTTCTGAAAATGATCACACAGATTCCGATGAATAAATGACCGATTTTCACACACAGATTTTGTTTGGACAGAAGATCATCGAGCGAGCACAGTTTAGCCAAAGCCAAAGGGTAGGGGAAAGTCTTATAAAGCCTGCTCCTGCTAGCCAAAATGCCCTCCTTCCTTTCTTAAAAGCATTTAAGACTTTTCTAAACCAAAAATTTATCACTAACACTAACACTTTTCGTAGGATCTTTCTGCTATGAAAGTTTGGTATTTGTCGTTTGCTAGAAAGTATGAAAAAACTGAAAATTCCATTTGGCAGCTTTTCGATGTAAGATTTTGCTTCGACTAAATAAGCGTTTTATCCGCCATTTCTTTGACATTCTGATTATCTCAAAACAGTTGGACTTTATGGACATTTCAAGAAGCATAATGCATCTCATTGTTGTGGGGTAAAATGTCTTTCGTTGTGTGTGTGTGTGTCATGCCATTGACATATTGTTGTGAGACACATATTTTACGGCTGCTGGAGCATGGCAATGTCTGAGGCAAGCGAAAAAAAACTAAGAATGTGAACATTTTGAAAAATGTGTTTATATAAATCTGAGAATTCTTTATGGTTGCATTTTTTAAGTTAGACCATGACCTTTCGATTGCTGTGCGAATGAGCTAAATCGGCCGGATAGGGCCGGAGATATGTCACTTTTTCACTTCAGGGTCCGATTTGAGGGTTTCAGACTTTGCTGGCTGGAATGAGGTGGCCCAAAATGTTGGAACTGGACAGCTAAAGTGAAAAATGCTCCTAGCGCCGAAACTATGCCAGTCGTCGGAGAGAAGTGTTATATGGACGAAATGTAGCCGTAAAAGTAGACGACCTTTCCAACAACTTTTACTTATTTTTTTATTTATTTATTTATTTCGTCAAGCAAATGTACACATACTACATACAAACCGGGATTTTTAGAAATGTTTACCTAGATACTACTACTCTATGCATTTCTACTGCTGGACTGGGGAAGCTGGAATTTCATGTCATTTTTGGGCCAACTTCCGAAGGTCGCGATTGTAGTGGCGCATTATCGACACCACGATCGACCATCGATCATTGATTGGGCTATATGTTTGCATAATTTGTTCTAGTGTTTCTGTTTCTAAAAATAATTTCCCCCGTTTCCGGCCGGCCCCGTATTCGAGACCCCGGCGGCTATCAGTCTATAGTCCTATTTTTCCTACTGAAAGTTATTGAGTTACATTTTTTTTTTGTTGTTTTTTACATTGAGTTGGAGTTTGCACAACTTTTGCAGCCAGCACCAAACCAAACCAAACCAAACCAAACCAAACCAAAGTCGGTGGAATAGATTGATGTTCGTTCTGGAATTGGATTACATACATTACATAGAATTTGATTCAATTCAATAATCGGCCTCAAACGAATTCAAGTACTAATACTAATTTCGACTTCCGAGATGTTGATAATCGAATTATTTTACCATTCAACGGATATCACCAATTAGAACTTAACACAGTAACAGCTACTGAGCTAGTTCTGTTCATTCATGAACCGAGATTCCTAGATTAGGAGTAAAAATTGATGCTACTCCTGGATGATTAAATCAAACTAATTTTTTTTTTTTTTTATTAATCAACCAGGTCTATTTTTGGTCAATGTTCAGAACCGTTTGCGGAGCTAACCATCATAGATTTATACTTATTGTAGTTGAAAGTATTCCTATATATTTTTTTTTTGCCTTTGGCGACAGATCCGATTCAACAATATTCGTCTTCAAACCGTATCACCATATTGGTATTGGTTTCGAATACGGGTTTGATGAGTAGACGACGGGTCAGAAAACGACGATGTTTGAAGTTGATTCAATATCCGACTGATGGCGACTTCCGGTTTGTTGATATTCCTTGAAAACCCATACAATATGGACGATATTTTCGGAACGGAATTGATGAGTAGACGGGTCAGACCGGACGATGTTTGAGGTAGTTTTGAAATCCAAATTGCTGCGTCAATTGTTTAAAATTGCAAGTTCAGTTATTTATTTGAGTCCAAACGCGTCTTCAATTGGCCCAAACGCGATTCGAAATATATATCAACCCAGAGTGTTCCGAAATTTCAAATTATTTGCATTTGAGTAACTATGAACAGTTTCGTCCAATGTACTCGAACCATCCCGTTTGACTTCTTTTTGTTTTAAAATTGCATTGTAGAGTAGATTTTCGGGGCGGTATTGGAACAACGTATTTTCAACGCTTTTGAGAACAGTTTTTAGGTTTCTATTGCTGTGTGAATGGGCTAAATTTTAATCATTTAGAATCATGATTCATATATAATTCCCACAAACGAATTATATACAAATGGACTACGTCGACTTCCGAGATGTGGATAATAGAATTATTTTACTATTTTATAATCAAACTAGCCCGTCCCGTCGAACTTCGTCTCGACCAAAATAGTTTTCTTGAATTCTCTGTGAACTTTCACTGAAATTACTGTCGTAACTTTGTTTATCTTCTCTTCTGTTGAATACGAAGCCATTCAACAGAAGCCATACAGGATCGGAATAATGGTTTTTTTTTTTTTTTTTTTATAAAATTTTTATTTATACCCGGTTTTAACCTCTGATGGTCTTATCGCCGGGTGTTAAGCATGGGGGGGTTTGGGTGGGGGGTGGGGGGGGGGTTTGGGGTTGGGCGGTTGGGGGGGGAATTTTTACATTTTATACTTTACAGTTCATTTCTTACAGACTAGAGTGGGGGGGTTATTACGTATTACATTTCATTTCTTACAGACTAGAGTGGGGGGGGATTATTACAAAGACTAGAGTGAGAGGGGGAGGGTCGTTACATTGTTTCGTTATTTTTAGCGGTTTATGCTGTATCGGGGGGGGCTGTGTGTTTCTTTTGTTGACTGGGTGATGTGTTCCGGGTTGTCTTCGGCCGCGGTGAACATCCCCGGGCATAAGCCCGACGGATGGCCGCTTGCTGATGGTATATAGGTGTGGGGCTCCATGTGGTGTCAGTGAGTTCCTGGCTATCGGTCCGGTGTTGCTGTTGAGTATTCCTGGCTGTCCTGCGGGTTACGGGTTGTCCTCGGCCGCGGTGAACATCCCCGGGCGTAGGCCCGGCGGATGGCCGCTTGCTGGTTGGGGTGTAGGGTTCCTTGTAGTGCTGAAGTGTTCCTGGCTGTCGGTCCATTGTGGCTGTAGAGGGTTCCTGGCTGTCCTGTAGGTTACGGGTTTCGCTGACATCGCCCGTGGTTCCGCTCGTCTCCGGTCCCACCGAACGTTCCGCTTCGGTAGGCCATTGCTACTTGAACTATGCCGGGAAATGTCAGGTAAAAAGCAATTTCTGGGGGCAAGCCCCCGGCTGATGATTCGCGGGATGAGCGCGGCGGTTGGTTGTACCGAGAAAGAAAAAGAAAGAAGGGGGGGTTTTAGAGGTTGAGATGGGGTGACGGGTTAGTGGTTTTGGTGTCGTTGTGGGGGGTAGATGATGTAGGCTGTTGGGGTTGGTTTGTAAGTGGTAGGGTTGGGTTGGTAGGCAGACGGTAAGCGGGGAGGCAAGCGTTTGGATTAGTGGGGGGGTTGTGTGAGGGGCAGTTGAGGGGCTATGGCAGGTGAAGAACGGCGACTTGGCGGAGGAGACATGGGCTGATTGTTATTTTTGATGCTGTGGAGTTGTTCGGCAGAGGTGAAAGAGCGGACTGGGTTAGAACTAGTGGGGTAAGGGGTCGGCAGAGGAGACTGGATTTAGACCGGGGGGTAGCGACGTATAGGCTGATTGTTATTTTGGGTACTGTGGGGTTGTTCGGCAGATGGTGAAAGAGCGGACTGGGTTAGAACTGATGGGGTAAGGGGTCGGCAGAGGAGACTGGGTTTAGACCGGGGGGTAGCGATGTATAAAGTGGTTATTGCGAGGGGGGAACTATTTGGCAGAGTAGACATGGGCTGTTAGACGTGGCTGTTGGGTTAGATTTTCGAGGGGTATAGAAGAAGACGGGGGTTGGGTCTGGTGGGGCAGGTGATCGGCGGAAGAGATGAGGTGTAGACCGGTGGGGGCAAGACTTATGTGTGGGCTATTGCGTGGCTTTTGTTGGTGGGGGGAACATGGGCTGTTGGTTGTTAACAGGGCAATGGGGCTGATCCGCAGGTGGTGGAGGAGAGGGCCGGGAAGTTGGTGGGGTGGACGAACAGAAGGAGACGTGAGGTTTGGGTCGGTTGGTTTGGGGATTGTTGAAAGGGGAGTGGGGTCGGGGTTGTTAACTATGGTGGACAGCGGACAAAACTCTGTGTGGGATAGATTTTAAAGATGTTAGGGGGTTCTAGATGCTGTCAAAGAGCCTGGCATCTTTGAGGAAACAAATTAGTTTTGCTTCGGATACCGGCTCGTTTGACAGCGAGTTACGTAGGGAAAGGCCCATATCGTAATGCTCGCGTAGATTGTCGAACTCGGGGCAATTAACGATTATATGTTCGACGGTGAGCCTTTCCCTACAGGTGTTACAGGTGGGGGGGGGCACACGAGTGATGCAGTGTTGGTGAGTTATTTTTGTGTGGCCCGTTCTTAGCCTGGACAGTGCCCGCTGCTCCCTGCGGTCCGGACGATCCGACCATTTGGTCAGATCGCCCTTGATCATGGGCAGGACCCCCGCTGCGGCCCTCCAGTGCCGCGTGAAGTGCTCAGCGAGTTTAACCCGGAACTGTGTGATGACGTCGGCAGCTGGAGTTAGCCGGGCGAATCTTGTGGCGTTCCTGCCCATGGCCGCAAGAAGGTCCGCTTCTTCGTTGCCCGGGATCCCACTATGCCCAGGAACCCAGCATATTGTGGTCTTATCACCACAATATGCCTCGATTGCCTGGACAAAGGGGTGTCTGGAACTTCCGGACTCCAAAGCGGTAATAACCGCTAAGGAGTCCGAGAAGATCACAGCCTCGGATCCCGGGGGGATCCTCTCGATACATGCGAATATCGCGGCGGCTTCCGCAGAGAACACGGAGCACTGCGGGGGTAGGCTGCGGAAGATGGAGACGTTTGGACCCCACACTCCGATTCCTGTTCCTTGGTCAGTTCGTGATCCGTCTGTGTAATAGGCTGGAATGTTATGAAATCTGTCCGAAATTAGCTGGAGGAAATTACTTTTAGCAGCCGCAGGAAGAGGTTTGGCTCCGGTGGTTTGTGCCAATGAAGTTTCGAGTTTGGGGAGAGTTTCCTGATACCAGGGTTTCTTCCCAACTCGATGAAGGCGAGCCAGTTTCGGGAGGTTTTTGTTGGCGAAACTTTGGTGCAGCTGTTTGGCAATTTGCGATAGTAAGCAATTTCCTTCGGCTGTTCTCTCCAAGTACCCCAGGGATCGACGGAGTATGATCAGGGCTGAAAACCAGCGGAATGGGAGGAGTCCCGATTCGACGCAGGCTGCCATGGCTGGGGTACTCGGGAGAAGGTTGGAGGCGTTCCTAACTGATCGGTTGTAGGTGGGAGCAAGAACCTTTATCAGGTTGTCCCGACTCACAGCCGTTGCCTCAATCCCGTAAAAAATGCGACTCCATATCAGTGATTGGGCGATGTTGATCGCTTTTTGGCGATTCCATTGAGGATGCCCTGAACTGATGGTCCGTATCAGCCTAAGTCGGGATTCGCAATCCTTTTTGACTTGGCTGAAGTGATTTGTGAAACCCAGGGTTCGGTCGAAGATAATGCCGAGTATTTTGGGGAATTTCACAAACGGAACTTGGACTGTTCCTATGTGGACCGGGGAGTCGCTATTGAAATGAGAAGACCTACAGAAATGGGAGAGAGTACATTTCTCAGGGGCGATGTTGAAGCCCACGCTATCCGCCCATTTACGGATAGCGTTCGCCGCCTGTTGGGTAGTTCTTCGGATAATTTTCCTCGATTTACCAGTTACTATGATGACAATATCATCCGCGTATACGAAGATACGCACGTTTTTAGGAAGAGATTTAAAAACCGAGTTCATTGCCACTAGGAATAAGGTTACAGCAAGTACTGAACCTTGGGGGACGCCGTTTTTTTCTGCGAATGGTCGGGAGAGGGATCCACCTATGCAGACTTGGAAGTTCCTTTGGTTTAGGAAGTCTGCCAAAAAGGTACCCATTCGCCCGTTGATGCCCCAGTCAACCAGTTGTTGAAGGACCCCTTCCCGGTTGACTGTGTTGTACGCTTTAGCTATGTCTATGCATAGCGCATCAACGTGTAGCCCTTCATTGATTGCACTGTGGATTGTATCGCACAGTGCCGTCAAGTGAGCTCCTGTTCCTTTCCCTTGGCGGAAGCCAAATTGCCTATGATCAAGTAGACGGCGCTCTTCAAGAAGGGTGACGAGACGCCTGTTTACAAGTCTCTCTAGGATTTTTCCGGTACACGAGAGAAGGCTTATAGGTCTGAAGTTTTGGGCGGAAAAGGAGCCCGTGTGACCTTTGGGGATAGGAACTATGTGGGCAGTTTTCCAGCTTACTGGAAACACCCCGGAAGACCATATTTCGTTGAAAAGGTGCAGGAGTGCTGAGCGGCCTGCGGGCGGAAGATGCCGGAGCATATCGTAATTGATATTGTCCGGGCCCGTAGATTTACCTTTTGCGGAGTTGAGTGAGAAGTTCAACTCCTCCGCGGAAAACGGTCTGTTGTATATTTCGGATTGTCCAGGTGGAAAGGACACCGGGGGGCGCTGAGCCTTCCGAAGTTGGTTGAGGAAGGCTTCGGGTAACGCCGTGTCTGCCGACAGGGACTCGAAATATTTTCCTAAGTGGTTGGCAATGTCGGTTGGGTCGGAGGAGTACCGACCGTTTATATCGAGGGAGAAACCTTTCGTTCTACGCTTACCCCGTAGGGCATTAACTCTCCTCCAAAGTTCTTTGGTGGAGGACTCTGCCGAGATTCCACTGAGAAACCTATTCCAGCTATCGGCTTTAGCCTTAGCGATGGTTTCCCGTGCGAGATTTCTTTGGCGACGAAATTCTTGCGCCTTGGAATCTCTCGATGGGTGGTCGAGTGGGGTTTTGCGTAGGGCTCTGAGGGCCTTTTTACGGGATTTATAACCCTATCTGTATCCGTCCCATAATTCATCAGTTCGATTTCAAGCCACTTAGAGTAACTATCCACCATCAGAAGGAAACATTTTTGATCGAAATAAAAAAATCAGCATGTAATCTGCTAAACGGACGTGTCGTGGGGATCCAAGCCGAAGAACAATCTTTCTTTGGAACAGGAGTTGTTTTCAAGCAAGACTGACACTGTTTGACAAACTTTTCTATATCTGTGTTTATTCCTAACCAGAATGAACATCGCCTAGCCATCTGTTTCATCTTTACTATGCCATTATGATTGGCATGTAAGAGGTTCAGGATTTTACCTCGCATAGAAAAGGGAATGAACACCCTATCTTTGTATAGCAAGCAACCATTCGATTCTTCTAAATCATCCTTTAGAGAATGAAGAGGTTGCATTGAGGCCAGCCGTTTTTTAAAAAATGTTTTATCCTAGACAAAAATTTATCTCTATCCGCTTCCTCTGCTATTACTAAAAAATTTAAAGGAATCTCATTGAAAAAGTTTATGTTTTTGATTTCTCCCGTGTCTATATTTGATGGCACCTGTTGTGTTAATGGGAAACGAGAGCAGAAATCTGCGTTTCCCATTTGCGAAGCAGGTCTGTACCGAATTTCGTACTGGTAGATATACAACTCCATCACATATCGCTGTAATCTCGTAACACATAATTGATTTTTCCCTTCTTTCCCGAAAATTCTCAACAACGGTTAATGATCCGTATATATCGTAAACTTCTGCCCGAATAAATATTTATGGAATTTTTTAATCGTGCATACCAATGCCAGCGCCTCTAGATGTAAAATTGGGTATGACTGTTGAGCGGTGTTTAAAGAAAATGATGAGAAACTAATTGGCTTCTCCTTGCCACCGATCACATGTGCTATTACCACCACTATTGGTTTCGCTGGGTCATAGTATTCCAACAATCCTGTCTTCAATAATGCTTCTTTGCTGTTCACGAAGGCTTCTTGGCAACTGTCGTCCCATACAAACCTCACATTTTTCTTTAGCAGACCATACAAGGGTTTAAGTTTTCCTGATAAATGAGCTATGAATTTTCCGTAGTAATTCAACAAACCCAGATAGGCTTTCAGCTCTGAAACATTAGTAGGAGTTTTAGCTTGTTGAATCGTCAAAATTTTTTCTGATGATGGTAAAAGTCCTTTGTCGGTTATAACATGGCCCAAATAAGGTAAACTGAACACAAAGAACTTACATTTTGAAAAATTCACCTTTACATTGGCTTTGCAAAGTCTACCGAGAACTAGCAATAACTTCTCTTTGCAATCTTTTTCTGTTGCCCCACCGATCAGCACATCATCCAGATAACAGCACACCAATTTCAAACCCACTTAAATCTGGTCCATGATTTGCTGGAATATGGACGCACTGGAAGATGCCCCCTGCGGTAATCGGTTATAGGTATATAAACCTTTGATGGTATTTATGACTAAATATTTTCGAGACCGCACTGACAGCTGAAGCTGCGTATACGCCCCCGTCAGATCAAGGGAACAAAACACCTTGCAACCCGAAATAGATGCAAAGATATCTTGCGCTAAAGGAAGAGGATATGTATTTGGTATGATGACTTTATTGATAGATCTTATCTCTTTATCTTTTTTTAGTACAATGACAACTGGTGAGGCCCACTCACTCACATCAACTGGTGTAATAACTCTCTGTTTCTCCAACTGTTCTAGATGATCTATCACTTTCTGTCTTAATTGATACGGGACATCATACGCTTTTTTAAATATCGGTTGTTCTGTTTTAAAAGCTGAAACGGCCTCGAAACCTGTAATTGGTTCAGATAAGTCGCTCTCAAAAACATTTGGAAATAGAGATTTTATTATACCTAAGTTATCGTCATGCTTTTTATCAATATCCAAATTATTCACAGCCATCGATCCCAAAAACATGTTTCTCCAAATTGGATAAAAAATGTCGAGCCAGTTTCTTCCTAGCAAAGGAGTGAAACTATGCTTTCTATCCAGCACAATCAAACCTAATTCTCTTTCCATTTCATTCACCCTGACCCGCGCGAAAACATTTTCGTAAATATCTAGTGGCCTACCATTTACCACAATCAGTTTGCTTTGACTGTGTTTTATGGGTAATTTGTAAAATTTAGTCATATATGTTGATTTGCTGATAACTGATACAGCTGCACCACAATCAATCTACATTCTAAGACTTACACCTTCTATATTAGCTTTCACTAAACATGGCTCGCTAATATGGTTTACAGATGAAATCATCATACATGGATAAACATCATCATCCGCATCACTCTGTTCTGTAATTCGTAAAGTTTTAAAATCATAGGTTTCATCTTAGTTATCTCCCTGGTCAATAAAGTTTACAGATCTACGATTTTCCCTACTTCTACAATTTCTCTTAATGTGGCCCCGCTTTTTACATCGGTTACATATCAAATGGGTATGGTTATCTCTTGACCTATCATAATTGTTTCGGGAAAAGGAACGGCGAACATAGCCGTTTCTGTCGAAATATCTAGACCTGCCGCCACTGCGACTACGACTGGGAGTTCGATCTCGAAATCTGACAAACGGTCTACTTTGTCTACTCAACTCACCCCGGAGCTCAGCATCTCTGTTACCCAATCGGTGTTTCACAGAGAGAATTTTACCTGCATCGTCCCCAAGAAATTTCGCTCTCAAGTTTGCTAACTCACTTCTCACCACAAGCTGCTCCACTTCTTCCAACATTACACCGTCCTGCATTAATAATTTTTTTTAAACATTCATCTCTTAAGCCCAATATGATTCGATCTTATACAGTTTCATCTTCATGATCCCCAAAACCGCAATTTTCTCCCAGTAACTTTATAGCAAGTATATAATTCTCTGCAGACTTTTCTATGCCCTGCACTCTGTTGTGAAATTTATAGCGGTACATCATATTTGGTTCAATTTTATCCAAACGATCCTTTAATTTACCGATCATATCAACATAATTTATCGTATTTAAATCTCTTCCTGGATAGAGTAACTTAAGCTCTTCAAAAATGACAGGTCCGCTCAAAGTAATAAATAAACTTCGTTTTCTTTCATCTTGTACATTGTTTAGCTGATAAAGGAACCCCATACGTTCCATATAATGACTGAAGCTAGACCCTCTTATATAATGATCAACGCTGCCAATTAAAGACATGCTGAATCTTAAATATGTTATACAGGAAATAATATCAGAAAAGGAGTGAAAAAGAATAAATTAGAGCGACTTACGTGACCTGAAACTCAATCTTGCTCACTTATGCTTCTTGCTGCTCTCCGCTCACGAACGCGCCTCTCTCGAATTAAAGACTCACGGACTCTCAGGTCACTTTCTTTGCTCACCAGCCCTTTGCTCACTGGGTCTCGGCTCACGGATACTCAGCTCGGTTAGTAAACGGATTCTTGGCTCACTAAACTCCGTCTTACTTAGCTCAAAGTCTATCAACTTTATCGAATCAAATACTCTCAAATCACTAAGCTCACCGCAATAACTCACAATTCACAGGATTTTTTTTGCCTGAAACACGCACTTTATAGATTCATAGCAGCCAGATTATTCTGCTCACCGATTGCACTCACTGGCGGGAATTTTACTTATCCAGCATCCACTTTTTATTTACTGGCCAGATAACATGCGATTTTAGACTTAGAATTTATTTTCTTTTTTTTCCTTTTTTAACACTGAATTATAAACTTCACGGAGCACGCTAGTATAAGCGAATTACCCTGACCTTAATAAAACCTGGCGTATGCCGACCCACGCCACTTTTCAAAATGGCGATACTTGTTAGAAACTGTATTACCCAGAATGGTCGTTTGCTTGTTAAACAATGCCTCTTTTCTTTTATAGCGCACGCAACCTAGAACAAATGGTAAAACTTTTAGGCAAAACTAAATTTCACTGGGTGCGAATTATCACACGCTTACCGTTGCACATAGCCGACTTATGAACTATTGCAATTTTCGACTCGTCGCCACTGTTATAGATGAGTACTAGGGGTTTCTCAGTAATCATAACACTAGACACGTTAGGTTTAGTCAACGACTGGTAAGAGAGACCAGCTCTATGTTGTACGTCTCTTTTATATAAAGTTTTGCAAAGCTACTTACTCTCACATGCTGAGAAGTGTACTAATAAAGGGTTTAGACAAATAGTTCGAACAAGTACATTACAGCATGCACATGATGTTTTGTGTGCACCGCGTAAAATTGTTTGACTTCAATTATTATTTCAGGGGAAAATTGTTTTTCTGTAAAATATGAGTATTCATGATTTTTAATATAAAACATTGTTCTCGGAATCGCAATAATCCTTTTTTGCCACGAGATTCCCTACTTTCGTAACAAAATATCTTTAAGTGTCAAGATGTGATGGCGATTCCCTCAAAGCTAAATAGTGAAAATTGCACCATTTCGCAACTTTTCCAAAACTGTACACTGAAATGAAAATCTTATGTATAATCATTAGATTTGTCTAATGAATCATATGCAGAATATAATTTATAGAAGTTACATGGAAACGTATAATCTTTATTTAAAGTGTACGTTAAATCTAAATAGACATTACCACAATGAAAGTTATAAGAATATCCCATATAATGTATATGGAAATCCGATGAAACCTAACTCGTTACATAATTTATATTCATTGGATATGTCTTATGGATCGTACGCAGATGGTATTTCTCAAAAAACATATGACAACTTATGACCTTTAATGGAACTCTACATAAAATCTAAATGATGTTCAATAAATTTTATATCGTTTTGTGGAGCTGTATGGATGGTATGCTCTGTCGCCAACCGTGCATAAACTTCTGGTGCATGGAACTGCAATTATAAAACATGCTTTGCTTCCTATTGGTATGTACAGTAAGGAAGCGCAAGAGGATCGAAATAAATCAATTCGCAAGTATAGGCAGTTACATCCGCAGAAATTCAATCGTTTAGTGAATCTAGAGGATGTATTCAAACGATTTCTTTTTAAGTCTGATCCTGTAATAGCATTATCGAATAGAGTAACAACCAACGTGAGTGTACTCCATCTTCCCCATTATGCAGCTGAATTAGTTTTGACACGCTAGAAGACAGCAATACATTATTTTAATATATATAGCTAATAAATGTCTTACATGAAAGAGCATTTTTCACTGAAAAAAACCCAATGTTTGAACACAATTTAAAAAATTTAAAAAATATCTCCTCCGCCATTTTTTTATAAACATGCTCGAAAGTATTTTCTATCAAATGAAAGAAACCGATTTTTTTTCATTTGCTCCAATGTTAGATATAGCAGTTTAAAAATGATCTGTTTTTGAACTAGTTTAGCTCATAACTTCGGTTCAGAAAACGCTACCTGAATGCGCTAGTCATGAAAAAAATTGGTTTCAACAAACTCTAAAAGATATTCAAAGACTTCAAAATCGAGAAGTGAAAATAAGAAAGCTAGAGCTAAAAATCTGATTTTTTTAGGAACACCCTAAGTTGCTCTATTAAAATAGCTGTAATACTAAAATTGTTAGAGATACTAAAATAGTGTTTTCGGCAAAGTTGCTTGATATAAGTTTTCCTACAATTTTCCCGAAGGATGCAGTCCTCTATCTCAACACATACGGAAAATAATTTTTGAATCACCCTAATAATTAGAACCACCTTAATACCATATGCTTCAAAATATGGCTTATCTTTCACTGATCATTTGTTCTGAAGACATCATAGCTCTAAAGTATAAGGCTAAGCCACAAATGTTTTTATCCCCCTAAATTGTGGATCCGGACCACTGTGCATTGTCAATGTCTAATATATCTTTACGAATCAATTCGGTCTTTTCTATTTCGATAATCGACGGTAGTTTGAAGCATTTTTTTTTTCTTTGAGGTAACTGAAAAATTTATGATCAGTGTTAATCGAGCTAAACAATTTTCTCATTTCCGTAATATAACATTCGAATTTGAACTGATCATCTATATTAGATAGTGTCATGTGTAGATTTTCAAATTTGTCTGCTATTTCATTAAGTAATTGACTAACTTGAAATTGGATATCGTAAACATTAGATCTAGTAATATTATTTCTTGCATGTAATTTAAAAGTAAAAGCTGTTGCTGATGATAAAAATGTATGAGTATTAGATAAGGCTTTACTATAGTCTGTTGTACAATGATTTTCTAGAACATCACCTATCTTTAAGTTTGTACTTTGTAACAAATTCGAAACTCCTTGGTGTCCCGGGTTGGCGGTTCAATGCATAGGACGCTGGTCTTACAAGCCAGTTGTCGTATGTTCGAGCCCCGACCTGAAAGGATTCTTAGTGTCAATAGGATCGTAGTACTAGCCATGCAATGATTATCTACTCTAAGAACCGGCTGCGAAGTCTGGTGAAACAGAAAGGCCAAATTCCACAAAACGAATGTAATGCCAAGACTTTGCTTTGCTGGTGTGCTTGGCCTATTACTGGTATATTCGAAAAATTATAGGAACTGCCATCATCATTGACAGCATTTACTCTCAATTCTTGGTGATTTGATATGTGCTTCTTAAAAGGATATAATTTGGAAACGATTTGAGTGCATCGTTGGATTGTGCATCTATATCTGTAAGATGTCGGTGTTCGGTGAAAGTTCTTTAGTTGATCTAAATATGACTCGCAGCTGATGAAGCTTTCATTGCAATCGAATAGCATGCACTTTATTAACATTTTTGTTTAAGATTATTCAAGTAGGCAGTTAGTTTATTTATGCTGGCATATGTTTCTCGTTTTTCTATTTCATATACGTACGAACTCAAAAAATACCAAACTAGTTTGGAGAGTTTTGAATATGATAGATCCAATATCAATATCAACGTATCAATCGGTTTTTGGCACTTTATCTTTTTTCTGTGTTCGTCCTCTTTTGCATCAGATTTCCGCTTTTTTTGCTTCAAATTTCCTATCTTATTTGCAACTTTGCCACCGAAGTTTTTTCGGTCCCTAGTTCTAGGAATGTAATAATTTACCTGCAAGATATAAAGTTTAACTATTCGCGTATCATATAGAGAAATAAATTATATTTACTGCCTTTTCGTGTGGAAAAAGATTGGTTATAACACACCAGCTAGTTGTAACTGCTTAGCCTCTGAAAGTTCTCCGTCCTTAGCACATATTGTAATTTCTTTCCCCTCCTCGGTTCGGGTCAGAAGCGCTAATAAAACACTGGGTGATAGTTTTCTACCTGTTCATGTACCTTCAATAATTGTTCCTGTGCGTTCTGCACTTGTTTCCCTTATTTCTGTACCTACAGCTGTCCAGGCGAACTTCGTACCGCTGAAAAATTATCTTTGGATGGAAATTATTTCGAACACTAACAAAATCAGAATCATCAAACGACCTGTGCGAAAGTAGGTATCAGAAGAGTGTGGTCATGATTGTTAGTGTTCAATAAAGTTGAATGATAATATGAATCTCAATAATTTTTCAGTTTGTGAGGAAGTCGATGAATCGTTTCAAACAGGTGAAAAATGTCAATGTGATGATTTCCAAACCCCGTTCAATCGATGATGTCCGTAGAAGCAGCAAGAGTTGTTAGTTAGAGTATATTGTGCGGATCTGTTCATAGCCACATAAACGTAAATAATTTGAAATGTCGAATTACTCTGCAGAAACCGATGTTTAGAGAAAAATATGCCCAAAAACATCTCGAGCGGGTTGATTTAATTTGGTTCGTGTCTGGGCCAATCTAAGACGTTTGGTCCCACATGAACCAATGGCCCCAACTGGTGATGCTAGTTTTACTTTTCGGGCATTGGTAATGCTTATGTAAAATTTAAGCCGAAAAAAACATAAAACATCCTTTGGATTCAAATGGAATTGTTCCATTGCACACTTTAAATCTTACTGTTTTTGGATGAAAGTTTAGCGCATTGTGACAGCAATAATTACATCCATCGTGAAGATAGAAATTTGCATTTCTGGAATTTTATTAAAACAATGAATCATAAAATAACGTGCTCTCGACAATCACTTTCTTTTTTTATTTCGTTCTTTAATTTGAATTGACGGCATTGAACACAATTTATATATCGAAAAATGGAAACCTGTATGTTGTTCATTTGGCGCCCATACCTAATTGAACATGTCGTTCGAAATAAAGAAACACGTGAATCAAGTAGGCTCAATAAAATTTGAACACAAATCAGCTCGTTTGGCGCCAAACGATTTTATTAATGATCTAGTATTCAAATTTTGCTCTCCAGCGGGCAAGCATTACACAACTCGATATGCGCCAAACAAGCATCGAAGATCTAGCATGCATTGAGCAGAAAATTTCCAAGTCCATACAAAACATTTTTCAAAATTTTCTCCACTTTTCCGAAGGATTTTCCTTATGTACTATAGCCTATAGCCAGCACACACTTTTTTTCGCTATTATATATATACAATTGTATACAATTGTGTCACTCCTTTATTTTTGAATCGTGGTTTACAATGAGTGAATATTCAATGTTTTAAGTTGTTTCTGCATTTATCGAGAATATTTTTCTTCATTGATGGATAATCCGGGTGAATTTTCAACACCTGTTGACAAACATCAATTGCATCTACGAACCGTTTTAGTTTCATGTAATTGAGCGCCAGTTTGTATGCTATGTTTGGTTTTGATCCACCACTGCATTTCCAGGCACTGTCATAATGTGTAATTGCAGATCGGTAATTCTGTTCTTTTACCGATATTTTTCCCTTTAGTTCGTACGCTTTAGTACAAGATTTAATGTGTTCTAACACACGTGGTAATAGTTCTGACGATAATTCAAATTTACTGACTTGTAAGTATGAATCAGCCAATAGCAACCAAGATTTCTCAAGGTAACCTGCTTCTTCAAAAGTCCAACAATTCTTTTTTATTCTTTTCAGTTGATTTTTAGCTCGTTGCGATTGTTTCAGCATCACATGAGCTGATGCCATGCCATACACAGCTCCCACATTTTCCTTGTATTCTACCTGTGAAGCGTTGCCTGTAAAATCTTGTAACGCCCGATCTATATTGCTCTTCTGACGGGAGGCAAGTAAAAGGAAATTTTGTAACAAACGATGATTCAGCGCTTCATTATCGATCACACCTGGCCGAGGTTTCAATTCTTTCAGCAATCTTTCAGCTGTTTTTAATGCCATCCCACGTGAATTTTTAATTTCTAAATCATCTGGCCCTATATCGATTACTCCTTCAGTGGGCAAATCACCGTCAGGGTTCAAACAAATTTCTATCATATTATATATAGCTTGTTGACCCCATTCAGGATCTTTACGACAATTGTTAAAATATCTTAGGGCACTATTTGGATTTCCACTATACCAATCATTAAGACCTTTGCAATAATTCAAACCAGCTTCTCCATCTGGTCGTAGACATACATTCTGTGCTCTATGGATAAATGGTTGAATGTCTTGAAGTGTTTATTGCATCCGTCGCATCACTTCTATTAATCTTGCTAGCGCAGTCCAATAGTTTGGTTGAGCTTATAAAAGTTGTGAAAAATGATAGGTTGCATTCTCGAAGTCCATCTAAGAATTAGGTTCAAAGTCATTTTAACTATGTATGTTTGTATCATTACTTACCCGTCTAAATGATAAATCAGCCATCATTATAGAAATTGTTTCATTATTCGAGTCATACTGTAAAATTTCATTGCACATAAATTGACATTGATCCATGTTGTTCGTCTGCATGTATGAACGAGCTAATGCAGCTAATAAATTCGTATCAGTAGGTGTTAGCTTCAATGCTTCTTTGTAGTGGTGAATAGCTTGCTCATTATCCCTTAGTGCAATTGCCTGCTCTGCCATCAAAACACAAATCCTACAAGAACAAAAATGTTCCCTTAACATTAACATCAAAAAGACTAGAGTTTAGTGTATATCTATCTGGTCCAAAGGAGTCAAAATGCATAGTGAAAGAATAACTAAAGCGTAAAAAAATTTTTTTTTGATTTGTACATAATTTTAAGTTATTTGACTATAATTACTAATATCAAGTTTTCAATTTGATATGCAATAAAAATCACGTAGAAGTTACCACAGAGACTGGACTCAAATCCGTGGCTGGCTACTTTTCGGGTTGTTTGTTTTGCCAATTAAAAACCCCAAATTTAAAACTAGCTCAAGGCGACTATACGTCTTAACAAGAATAAAACAAATCATGTAATATCTAGCGTTATAGAATGCGATTATTGATACATACATAACCAAAATTTTATTTTGCTCATGCTGTACGAAGTTCGATTTCATCAGCATCCGTTTCAATATCTTGTATTGATTATCTCTGGCCTCTTTAAGAGTGTTCAGAGAAGATGACAAATACCCCGCTTTCTCACGAATCCTAGCCAGGAGCAATAATTGCTTTGTTCTATTTTGTAATCTTGTTATATCATCAGCTTCACTGTGAAGGAAAATAAATATGATAAAATGTTTTGTTCCATTTTGACAGTATTACCTTTTAGATAACTCAATTTCATCTACCAGAATTTGTTCAGCAAGCAAAGTTTTAATGAAGAATTTCCAGGAGTTTCGATTACTTCCTGATAGTAAGAAATCGCTTTTTTGTATTGGTGTGTCTTAACATAAGCTCTGCCCAGTTTGCTAATCAATAAAATATCTCTTGAATTAAACTTATGAGCTTGCTTGTAGGCTTCAATTGCATCATCAGGCTCCTGTATGTACATATATGCGTCCCCTAACATCAAGTAACTCGACGGAACGGGATTAGAGGACACTTGCTCCTTGAAACATTGCGCGTACGCTAAACGATCTTTCTTGTGTTCCAAATAAAAGCGAGCCGTTTTAGTTTTTGCTCTAATATAATACGGCTCATTTGGAGAAACAATTTCAAGTAAATCAACAGCTTTTTTGAAATTACCTAGCTGCATATAGAAATGAGCTAACGCTACTGCTACGCTGCCTTTTACGAATGTTGAAGAAAACTCGGCGGATACTATTTGTATGAGTTTCAAAGCCTCGGATTGTTGATTTAATAAAACATGCATGTTAATTACTTCTAAATACAGTGTCAGTAGATCCGTAATGTTGAGAGAATTTCTATTCGATTCACTATTGAATGTATTCATTGGATTGTTGCCATTGTGATTTATACCGCATATACTCATTGCTGTAAGGAAGCTTTTCAAGCTGTCTTCATATAGTTGTTGATTCTTCAAAATAATACCCTGTAGTGAATGAAATATCGCATGGTCACGAACTTTGAAATCTATACTTAGGCAAATTTCCAAACATTGTGCTGCCTTGGTGTAGTGTTTCTGCTCTATATATATTTGAGCAATAAGTAAATGGGCATCAGTATATGCTGAATCCACGATTCTATGAAGCGTTTTCATGGCTGCTAGCAAGTCTCCCGTAAGAAATTGAACCTTCGCAAGTGAGTATAAACCTTCCACAAATCCAGGACAAGCTTTTATAGCGGCATCTAATATATTTGCACTATGACGAAGAGCAGGGTGCAATGTATCAGTAGATATCATTTCAGCATCTCGATCTACTGGAGAGTATTTCAACCATTCTTTCACTAGTTCAAGTAAAAAATCGGGGTTCAGTTCTCTAAGATAATCTAGTCCGTATGGTAGTGTACTCAAATTTCTAAAATGATATTCACTTGCTTCTATCAGGAACTGCATCGCTTTTTCTGGATCGTCTTGGTGAATTTTAGATGATATTGATAAAAGTAGAGGCATTTTGTTTTCTCCTTGAATTTCAGAGAGAAATTCGATTTGTTGTAAGACTTGTTCTGACACTCCAGTATCCATTACTTGACATAAAGTCAATCCGCATAAAGCATATAAAGAGGTATTGTCTATTTTAGATGCAGTTTTAAACCATTTTGTGGCTTCTTTGTATTTCTGCATCAAAATGCATTGATATCCTAGCTCCGTTATATAATCAGGGTTGGTTGGGGCAATTTTGTGTGCTTTTTCTACAAAATGGTAAGTTTCAGATAAAATTGATTGCTTTCTTCCACAAATTCTCGAAAACAGTTGACTCATGCGCATAAAAATTAAACCATTAGCCGGCTCTACTTTTTCTATTGTCTTAAATAAGTACTGCAAAGCAGTAACACTACCTGCATAGTTTCCATCCTTAACTATTAACATCAATATTTTCACTTGACGTGCTTCTAAGTTACTTGGTTCAAAAGTAAGAACCATTGTCGCTGTTTCCATCGTATCATAATAATTCCAACTAGAAAGATGACATTTCATTTTTTCAACGAGTGGTATGTTCAAATTAGGGTTACGTACTGAAAGACAGTTCAAAACAGAGATAGCTTTTTCGAAATCACCTGGCCAATACTTGCATCAATATACATTCCATGTTCGACTGCTTCATTGAACAAAACAAGGATGACTGACGCTCTATTTTTGTTCAAGTACAATTCACACCATCGTATTAAAGCAGATATTTCAGGAATATTTGTGTTTATACGTTGAGCCTTCTCTAGATATTCCCGTGCTCTATCAATTTTCCCCGTTAGGAATAAGAATATGGACGCGTAATAAACTGATAATGGTGTTAAACGCTTTCTTTCATGTTTTAAAGTATTGTCTAAATTAATAAGTTCTTCTTTATCAACCACACCGCATCGTTTGTGTGCATACAGTAGACTTAGGACGACAGCCAAACAAAAATCTTTATCGGCCAGCAATTGATTCAATTCACGGATACCCTCTTGTAGTTTAATGCCCTCAAGTATCAACGCGACACCGTTGAAGAATCTAAAACTAGTATCATTTGGGTACTTTGTTATCGCTTCTATTACTACACGATGCATTATTCGAAACAATTTCGCTCGGCCGTAATATAATATTACACTTTTATAATCGTTTTCATCCATTTCTAAGCACTAAATACAAACTGTAGATCTTAACAAACTTTAAAAAAGTGAAAACTATGATCTGAACCGTAAACATCAGAAAACACTATTCTTGCTGTTTGTTTACGGCTCATGTTGCTATTAGAGATAGGAAACTTATCGATATTTATCGATAATATCGATATGAAATTGAAATCGCTGACATCGATAATTTACAGCGTTGACAAAATATATCGATATTCAATATTACAGCCTTGGAACAAAGATGCCATTTATACAGATTTATCTGTGTCATACAGATTTCAACATGCCCATTAGAGATGATCGGGTTTAGGGTATTTATACCCGAACCCGAGCCCTTTGAATATTTGTCGGGTTCGGGTACAGAAAAAAATAATCTCGGGTTCGAGTCGGGTACGGGTAAAAGGTTCGGGTTATATAAATTCTTACCCGATCATTTCCAATGCCCATACAAATTTAATTCGTAATACAGATTTTTTAAATTTTATGCAGATTTCAGCAGTTTCCACAAAAAATAAAAACGAACAATTCAAGTTTTATCACCTGAGCATAGCAGAAGAATTGTGGAAGAGACGAGATAAAAGTCTTTTAATCAATGACAAATCATAAATATCTATTCATGATTGTACAGAAATTTGAAGATTAGTACTGAGTTATACTTATATAAATATTTGGAACATAGCGAAATTTGAACCGATATTCATTACTCATTGCGTTATGAAACTTTTTGAGATTAATAGTTGTATGACCTAATTTGAGGTTCATATTAAGCGCTGACATCTCATGTCAACTTATAAAGATAAAATTATAATAGTATATTATAAAATTCAATTCAATTTTATTGATTTTCGATCGTTGATCAAAGTTACAAATACCAGAACTCATCGCTGCATTTTCTGCAGCGAGATATGAGGATCTCCAGAGTGACGGTTCATTGAATTTCTCATTCTAAAACCATAATGTGTGGCAATAACATTAGTACATTGTGAAAAGTTCGCCTTGATTATCAATACAGATTTTGAATACAGACTAATAAAGATTTTTTATGAAACTATCTGGCATCTCTGCCTCAAGCCAAAATCAAGAAAACTCAACAACAATACCCTTGTGGCAAATCATTGAACCTATATAGAACTGTGGCCAGGGATGCCAAGTCATTTTAAAAAAATCTGTTTCTGTCTCAAAAATTTATCTTTATTTGTCTGGGTCCAACTATATACAAGGAAATTTTGACCGGGCTTCATTTTCAGTGAGCAAAAAAAAAGGTCTCACCAACTATCTTATAGAGGACAAAACCGTTAAGATCTGGTAAGATCTGACAAAATCTTGGAAAATTTGTAAAATTTGGGAAAATTTGTAAAATCTGGCAAAAGATCTGGTTCGTTAGAGTGTCTGGTGAACAAGAAAAATCTGGCATTTGCCAGATAAATCTGACAACTTGGCAACGACAACTGTGGCAAATAATTAAAGCCTAGAACTCAAAATCCTAGTGACTATTTTGTGGTGAAAACGAACATCATAATATATTACATTACTCGGCTGATGTATCGATTATTTATACTTGTCATATGTGGCAACCCTGGACAGATGTTTCGTGATGAAAACAAGTACATTTCAGAATGGCGACGTAACATTTGCGGTTGTAATGTAAATAAACTTTCAGAAAATCTAAAACCAAATTATCAATTTGAAAAAGGTATCCACCTTGGAAAACGTGATATTTAACCCCTTGTTAAACACTATAAAGGTAATTCCAATTCACTATCTGTAAGATTATTATGGTCTAATCAGCTTCAAGATGCATAATTTCGATATAGATGAATTCGTTGCGATTCACCCTACGTTCATTATTCTCCAAAGCCAATGATGTAGTACACAACTGCGAGCTGTCAGAGTTTAGTGTCCAATTCAACCAAAACAAAGCTTTCGTAAGGTACACATTAGACGATAGCAGAAAAAGCATTGTAGTAAATCATACCGAGGTACCGCAAATTTTTCAAGGACGGGGTGTAGGTAAACAATTGGCAGAGGTATTCGATCCAATTACACAGTTTGTATAATAATTCTATGTTCAGATTCATTCTCATTTAAGGCCATTATTCAGTATGCGATACAAGAAAAATTGAAAATATCCTTCGATTGCAAGTTTACCGAAAAATACTACAATGAACATAAAAATCGATTTTTAGGTTGATCGGGATCATCTTTAAGCTTGTATTTACGAAACAATATAAATCAGGTTTTCCATAAATCAACATACACGTGCAGAATACACAACGGCCGCTTACAGAAAAAGCGAGAAGCTAAACTAAACTGTAGTAAATGTGAGAACCTTATATTCCGTATTACAATTTTCCAACATTCACTATAAACACGAATCCCGGATGACTTTGCACTCGCTGAGAGTCAGTTGTCAAAAACATAAATGCTTTTTCTTTCGTCATGTGTTTAAATTAACAGATTTCTCTTGTCTACCTAAAAGCAAAGCCGTGGTATTACATTTCTGTAGCGGAATTTGACCTTCTGTTTCAACAGACTTCGTAGCCTATTCAGAGTGTACAGAACCCATGCATGGTTGGTGCTACGATTCTACTGACACTGCGAATCCTTCCAGGTCGGGACTCGAACATACGACAACTGGTTTGTAAGACCAGTGCGCTATACATTAACCGCCAACCCGGGACATCTACCTACTCCCTTTCATTTGTTGTTAGCAGCGATGCCATAATCAGTGCTATATTGACGGATGAGTGTACTATACCCTAGAGTGCCTATAAACAGAGTGACGACAGCTGTTCGTTTGGAATGACAGATTTGTTCCAAACGAGCAAACGACCTGTCAAATATAATGCGAAACTAACGCGACTGCCAACATTTCGGATTAAATGTATTGAACTGTTGCCAACATTACGGATGACATGTCACTCTGGTTGTAGGCACTCTACGATACCCTATACATACATGATTGTGTGCAGGCCGAAAATTCGACCCCACAGGAATTGCAACATTACAGGTCCCTATACATGAGAATAAACCCTCCGTGTATTTCTCAAACAAAACGCGACTCTCGCATTAATTGCACCTTAAGACCTTTCCGCACTCGGCCGGGGAAGCCCATCAGGCAGGTTCTTTTCTCTTCGACTTTGACAGCGTGCTGTTTGTGCTTGTATTGGTATAACGGTCGCAACGATACACAAATTTGAATCATTGAATATTTTGTTATTATTAAGAATAATAAACACTGTTAAATCCTTTTTCGATTTTCGATGCCCCTGAAAAAGTCCGGGCCCAAGGGAATTTGATGTCTCAAACCACTTCCAGTTCTGTTTTAAGTAAACAGCCTTGTTACTGCAAGAGAATTAACTGAGCCTTCTCAAGCTTTCGAATTACAAACAAGGTAAACAATATTTTATGTTTCTATTTTGGAGCTTTCTACCGTATGTCATCCAGAATACCAAAAAGAATAATAACATGTTGATAAAAATTAGTAAAATATCATTTTATTCGTAATGGACTTTGATAAACTTTAAAACAATTTGAATCGTTTGTAATATACTTTTGGAGCTATTTGTTTTTTCCATACAAGTAACTTCATTATCATATCTCGCATACGTTTCAAAATTTCTTTATCAATAGTTTGAAATGTGTAAGAGTACTTGAAAAATATTTGCTCATACATTGTAAACTCATTTTCTGTTGAAATTTTATTTATCAGTATGGAAATATCTTTCAGTGTAATGTAACTACGGAGATTAATCCATTCATCCAATAAATATTCTAATGTGTACTTGAGAGCTATTTTATTTTGACTTAAGGAGGAAAGAATGTTATGCTTGTACATTTTAAATTGATGATTGTCAAGTAATTCAAGATTTTTTTTAATCAAACTGATTTCGCGAGTACAACCTAAAGCTCTGACAAGAATTATTCGAAGATTTATATCCTCAGATGTCAAATACGTTTGCCTAGTCAGCTGCCACTCCTCAATCCCACTGTATCTGATAACAGTACATATTGAGAAAGAAAGCTTATTTTCCGGAACATCAAAGGGTGATGTTTTTTTCTCTACAAATATAGCGTTGAAGATACGTCTTTGATCTTCAATGCACGCTGACACCCCTAATCGACACGCCCACTCTATCAAAAGAGACGTAATCATAGGATTACGGGATTGTTCAGGAGATATCGAAATATTTTTATACGTTTCAACTATCAGGTATTCTAAGAATTTCTGGAATAAATAAAAGATTATTAATTTAAAATAGTGGTAAGTTATTTACCCACCTCGAGATGACCGTAGTTGGGATGATCTTCTAAGGCGTTATATAAAAATTTAAGATTGTCTAATGCACTTTTCCAAGGTTGATAGAGATCATTATTTTTTCGGAGAAAAGAAATTACGTTGAATGCAATAGAATAGTCTAATAAACCAAGTCTAGCTAAATTTAGAGCGTCGTCAACTATAACGGTTAAGGTGCCGTAATGAAATGATTTGAAATTATCATTGAGAATTCTAGCCAATTTCACCCAATGAACTCGTTCGTAGTTTACTCTATAATACCCTAGAACAAACATTTAAAATACAATTAGTTCAAAATTGTTATCTTTATACAGCTTACCGATTCCACTTGGATTCACTATCACCCATGTGCTGTTTGTATTCAATTCACAACTTGCTTCGGTGGTAAGTGAGGCACTTGAATCCTTCAACCATAGTATTTTCTCAAAAAATGTCTGTTGGTTAATGTCGTTGGTGAATGTTACTGGAATTGTCCAAATTTGTTCTCCTATATCCTCTTCGAACGGAATCATATTTTGATGCAAACTAAAACCACTATTATTATTTCGTTTTATTTCAATAATTGGGTATTTCTCCATTGTAGTCCAACTGAGTAGGAAATTGATGAACGTTGCATCCGTATGACGTTTGATAATATTTAGAATACCTTTAATATCGACAGTTTCATTATTCATTCTTTGAATGATATACTTTCTTATAAATGCATCAAAAGTTGTTTCACCCAATGTATAATTCATCATACGCAAAAGACTGAGACCTTTAAATCTATTTAGTTCAAAATGTGCCTCATCTTGCCAATGAGTTGTAATAACATTTAAAGCAGTGGTTCTTGTATTTATTTCTTCTTGCATAGCTCGCAGTTTACCTTCTAATAAAAAATCATCTACGGAGTAAGTAGTATTGTTTATCTGCGAGAAAAATAATCTATATGGAATGTGTAACTTATAAAGCTTGAATCTTACAAATTTTAGGGCGATTGTCTCTAAATATAATGGAATTGATTCGTGTAACCAGTACAACTCTTTGTTCTTGTAGTCTGCAAGGGTATGAATCCATAGTTTTGCCAATTCATTAGAAACAACTCGTAATAATATTCCATCCGTTGTGGGAAAGTAATTTAAATCAGTAATTAATCTTTTTTCACTAAAAAGGAAATGAAATCTATACATCTATATCTATATAAAAATGCAGAGCTCATTCTTTGTAATCGCATCACGTAAGAACGGATGGACGGATTAACATTATTCTTTTTTTTTTTTTGTTTGATCAGTTTTTACTCCCACAGGGTTCGTACATAATAAAAATGAGGAAAACTGGCCGCAAAAGGGGGAAAAATTCATAAAGTTGTTTTGTATGGACAATGGTGTATCAAAATTATTGTTTGCCAAATGACTCAATGACGGAATGCATATGACTATTCTAGAATTACCGCTGTTGATAGAAGGAAAAGTTTTGATATCGTTTACCAGTTGATAATAAGTTATGTGTGATGGAGTTAGATGAATAATATTAGGCATCGTAGGTGTGAGTTTAACTTATCAGAACATGTTTTAATGAATCAATGAAAAGATTAAGCTGTAGAAGCACTAACGAACCAAACAGATTTTCCTTGCATTTTGCTTTTGAATAATTTAGATTATACTAAGCGCAAATAATAAGTGGCAATAAGATATCAATCTTCAAGATGATTACCATAATGGATTCAAACTGCCATAGTTCATATTCTGCAAATAAAGTTCAAATGGGTAAGATAAACAACAAATTGAAATTTAAGCGTCGTCTCTTCAAGAAACCGCTTCCACTGTACCAGAAAAATATCCACTTCATTAGAGCTTTAAAGTACGTGTGGCACTTTTTGGCAACTTGTACGTACAGAACAAGTTTTGAGAAAACTTTTTCTCTGCTTTAAAGCTGAGAAATCAACTGCTTCAAAGTTTGTTTTGTTGTGTCAGGCGAACATTCAAGCATGGATAATTCCTTACTGTTCAAAATGCTTTGTATGCTACTTAAGCCAAATCTATTTTTCACGAACTTTTGGTAACTTGGACAAAAGACAAATCAGAAATTTATCCTACTCTACCGAATGAACACAACTCTAGCAGAGAAGCTTTTCAACAGTGTGTTAAGTTTATCAAAACAAACCAGAATGGTTAGCGAACGAATGTGTGTCGAGTTCTATTGATTGTAGGCAGACCATGTCAGCTTGGAGCGAAATCAATCTTCAGTTCAACAACGCCATCGCACGGCATCACATTCAACATATCATGACAATTGTATGGGTTCCCGAAATACATATAAGCAGTAGCCTACGTATAGTGAAAACAACAAAGTAACACAAATCAAACACATTTCTGACGGATCGAGCGTAAGCGAGTGATGACCGGCTATTAAATAAATATAGTAAACTTTGCGCGTGCTTAGTGGTTTAAACCGAAGTGCAATATCCATAGAGTAGTACATATATAGTGTAAAGTGTAAGCGGTTTAAATTAAACTGTTAAGCGGATATGGCTAAGAAATTGAAACTAAATATTGTACTTATTGAACAAACCAAAAAAAAAAAATCTAAATGTTTATTTTCGCGCCTAAGAATTAAAGTTTGTATGGGATTCACTATGGGGATGATTGACACGATTTTTTGATTGATTATTTTCTACGTACCTAGACAAAATCATTCCTTCTTTTATTTCACTGACGGTGTTGTCTGTATTAGGAATTGTAACATATTTAATAATTCGATAGGGAAATTTCATGCCCATATATCCTTCGTATATGTTTATAACTTCTGCGAATTTAGAAACTATGCCTTTCATATAGTTGTGATATATATTCCTTGTGTATGCAATGAGGTAAATCTCTGGTGTTAGTTCGTACCGTTCTGGTGACATATCGGTTATAATGAAACCTATCTCGGATGCTCGAATCATTCCTGTAGTATTATACGTATCAACCACAAACTCATCCCTTTCCCTGAAATAAAATAATGTTTCAATTATCAACCGTCAATTTTCTACACATAGATACTCATACATTAGCTCCGACATTTCTAAATTCATGCCAGATGCAGTATTCATATGAACTTTCCTTGCTATATTAATTTCAAATGGCGACCTATAGTTATAGTTTGTCCTATTATCATTCATTATTCATCGTTTGGAAGAAATCGGGATTTGGCTAACATACCGAAAATTATGATCATCCATGCATGGGTATAACTTTCTTGCATTGTTAGGTTCCAATATGGTGGCCGCTAAATATCTAAAATGATAACAAAATCAATAGAACTATACCGTATTTATTACATCAATGCACATACTTATGAATCCCATTTCCATCTTTGTAATGAGTATAATATAAACCTTTTTCGTTAGTCATATTGCCTGTAAAATTCACTTTTACTATGTAATAAATATCTTTTTTCATTTCGGTCCCAAGATAGATAATCATTTTTTCATTTGATTCGTCGAATTCTAAATCTAGTATCTTTATTGTGACAAAGTCATCCGAGGGGAAAATTGGATGAAAATATTTGCTCCTTCCTGCACCATCATTAGTGAAAGTATTTATATTTTTATCACCGTTATTCCCATCACTAGACATGGTTGAAAAATCCATTGAATTATTCATTCTTTCAATTTTGTCATTGTAGATCGTGTCTCGTTTGTTCCTGATACGCGGTAATATATCCTCTTCGCTTAGATCCCAATCTAGATCCTCGTCAAAATCTAAGTTTGTTAATCGTATACTTTTTAAAACGGTTACATCATCTAATTTAATGTACAAATTTTTAACGTTAAGCTCTATTCTTTTATTATTATGCTTTTTTGATGTTACTGTAATCCAAACAATTCCATTATACGAGAAGGGTTTACTTGTTTCATTGAAAATCGGTTGAATAAAAAGCCTATAATGTTTCGGAATAACATGCTTTGGGATTCGCGATCGTTTGTCTATCAGATAGGCACGATGATTAAGAAAATCTTCCAACGTTATATTTGGTTTATGCTAGAATAACAATATATTCGAATGACTTTTTAAATATGAGTTTCAATCACTTACCTCGTATGCATACTTGGTACTAAAAAATATAGTGAAAGATATGAAAAAAATAAATATAAAAATCACCACTGCTATACTGATGCCACGACAGATAGATACAAAACATCCTCCTTTCCTCGAATATTCAATATTATTATCTTCTGGCGATGCAAAAGAAAATTTTTGAATGCCAGAAATGTGATATTCGGAATGATCATTATAACTATACACTAATCTACGACTTTGGCCTGCTTTATTCATATCAGCTGAACACTTTGTCTTCTATGGTTATTCTTCCAACGGATAATACGATAAAGAAAAAAATTATAGCATTTTAAATTGACTCTTTGTGTATACTGATCACGATGAAGCATCTGCTCTCACCAAAATGTAAATCTCCACTGATACGGATAAGCAGCATCTCTGTTTATTAGCTCTACAATAAAAGTATTATAACTACTACCACTACAGTACTTTAAAATACAATGCAGGTTATTTTATTTACCAACACCCACAAACTGCATCGACTTTCTTGTTCTGAAGTCAGATCGAACACAGTGTAAAGACCCAACATATGCAGGAGTGAACGATCTAAACAAAATTTTTAGAAAAGAATCTTATCATAGTGTAAATATTATATTACGAAACTGGAATGTGTCAACGTATAAACTGCTGAATAGTTCATTGTTGATTGAAGCACGAGAAAACGTGTCATTTTGCTGTTGTTAATCACAATAGTTGGTGTAATAGTTTTAGTTTTTAAAACGAGACCTGGAGGACGGAGTGTCATACATCATTCGTATCAGTTCGTAACAAACTCAACCTGTCGGTATGTGTGAGTGTATGTATGTGTTGGTAGGTGTGTGTGTATGTATGTATGTATGTATGTATGTATGTATGTAACATTTTCGGGCACTCACTCTTCGCGAAAATTACTTAACCGAGTTTTGTTTTTGAAAAATGCTAATTTTAATATTGCGCCATATATCGTTTATTTATACCCGGCTTTAACATAATTTTGGTCGTTCGCCGGCTATTGCGCCATCGTGCAGGTCTAGCCGAAAATTTTAAGTACGCAGATTTCTTCCCCTTTTGAGAAATAGTTGTCATATTGCTAAATATTGTTACCACGAATATTTCTTATAAAAGTATTTATTTCATTTCATTACTTTGTTCTGTTGAAAAGCATTAACAATCTTATTTTTGTCGCGTTTCCTTGCGCGAATAACACACATGCAAGTTATTTTTGCTTGTAGTTGATAGCGCATTTAACTCAGGTGCCTGCATTTCCCTGCATTATGAATTTACAACTGGCTAAAAGAAAAAGATGTTTACTAACAAAATCAGTTATAGTTTGTGAAGTAGTGCATATATTATATCACAGTATATAATATACTTTATAATAATTTTGTTATGTTACTATAGAGGCCGCTATAGTCCGATGCTTCTTTGTACATAAATTTTGCTTCCCATTAGATTTCACATTTAATTTCACTTAGTAGATTGAAAGTAACCATGATAGGGGCGTCTTTTGGACTTAATAATCACTTATCACCAGAAATTGATTAAATTATTCGCACTTAATCGATAAAAATGATTGGTTTTGCGAAGATTGTAAACTAATCAAAAGATCTGCGTGAAGCTCGATAAGAGCCATCTATTTGCGAATAGCTGCCCTCAGTTGGATAACACTCACCACGGCTATCTGGTGGTGAATTTTTGGCAGATTGATTTGTAGAGCGCGACTGCTGCCATCTATTACTGAAAGAGCTTTCATTAAACAGCTGAACTGCCATCTGGTGAAATATATGATAAACATTATCCATCGATAGAACCAAAATGTCACATTCGAACTATATATATATATATGAAAAGTTGCTGTTCAATTGTAGATGATTAATACGCAAGCTTGCCGTAAGATCGTCGTTCACTGATGCGTCGCATCCCTAGTGCTTCCTACCACCTGGCGCCGATGGCACGGTTCCAATAGGCCCGCATAGAGTGGTAGTCACGTATGTTGGATCGATTAGCGAATTCGGTAATCCGATGGGTGAACATGTAGGCGTTATGGCTCGTGTGTTACTACAGTCTATTAAAAAAATACACCAACTGTCAATATTTAAGTTGGTAAAATATTTTTTAAATTTTTTCCTCGAGTAGTTTTTGGAACGGTTTTTAGCAGTTTCAAACAATTTTTAGAGCAGATTTCGAGAAATTTCAGGGTAATTTCAGGTAACGCAGTGTAGTTTTCTGGAGTAGTTTTTAGGGCAAATTTAAAGAGCGGATTTGAGCAGTTTTTAGCAGTTTCAAACAATTTTTAGAGCAGATTTCGAGAAATTTCAGGGTAATTTCAGGTAACGCAGTGTAGTTTTCTGGAGTAGTTTTTAGGGCAAATTTAAAGAGCGGATTTGAGCAGATCTTAGAGCAATTTTTGGAGAAGTTTGTAGAGTAGATTTTAGGGCGGTATTGGAACAACGTATTTTCAACGCTTTTTAGAACAGTTTTTAGGTTTCTATTGCTGTGTGAATGGGCTAAATTTTAATCATTTAGAATTTGATTCATATATAATTCCCACAAACGAATTATATACTAATGGATTTCGACTTCTAGATGTGGATAATAGAATTATTTTACTATTTTATAATCAAACTAGCTGACCCGTCGAACTGGTCGTCTCGACCAAAATAGTTTTCTTGAATTCTCTGTGAACTTTTCAAATGGTCGTAACTTTGTTTATCTTCTCTTCTGTTGAATACGAAGCCATTCATAAGTTTACAGGATCGAAATAATGGTTTCTCTTATTCAAATTGATTTCGCGAATTATCAATGACTGCCCTCGTGACTGGGTCGTCATTGCATTTGCAGACGCAATAGGACTCACCGCTAGTGTAATACCATAACAAAGTCGTAATGAATCGATGTTACGCAGCGTGTCAGATCAATGTTATATTAAAAATATAGCAATAGAATGATAAATTGCTGGACGTTAAAAGGTTCAAATGACACCAACTGTCAATATTTAAGTTGGTAAAATATTTTTTAAATTTTTTCCTCGAGTAGTTTTTGGAACGGTTTTTAGCAGTTTCAAACAATTTTTAGAGCAGATTTCGAGAAATTTCAGGGTAATTTCAGGTAACGCAGTGTAGTTTTCTGGAGTAGTTTTTAGGGCAAATTTAAAGAGCGGATTTGAGCAGTTTTTAGCAGTTTCAAACAATTTTTAGAGCAGATTTCGAGAAATTTCAGGGTAATTTCAGGTAACGCAGTGTAGTTTTCTGGAGTAGTTTTTAGGGCAAATTTAAAGAGCGGATTTGAGCAGATCTTAGAGCAATTTTTGGAGAAGTTTGTAGAGTAGATTTTAGGGCGGTATTGGAACAACGTATTTTCAACGCTTTTTAGAACAGTTTTTAGGTTTCTATTGCTGTGTGAATGGGCTAAATTTTAATCATTTAGAATTTGATTCATATATAATTCCCACAAACGAATTATATACAAATGGACTACGTCGACTTCCGAGATGTGGATAATAGAATTATTTTACTATTTTATAATCAAACTAGCCCGTCCCGTCGAACTTCGTCTCGACCAAAATAGTTTTCTTGAAATCTCTGTGAACTTTCACTGAAATTACTGTCGTAACTTTGTTTATCTTCTCTTCTGTTGAATACGAAGCCATTCAACAGAAGCCATACAGGATCGGAATAATGGTTTCTCTTATTCAATATGAGTTTTTTTCGAACAGATTTGACAAGTGGACAAGTCTGACGAAAACGATGTTTCGAGCCGTTTCTAAATCCAAGATGGCGACTTCCAATATGAGTATTTTTCGAACGGATTTGATGTGTGGATGACTGATTCTGAACGACGTTCGAAGCCGTTTCCGTTAATCCAAGATCCAAGACTTCCGGCTTTCATCGATATTCGTGATAAACCATCATAATATGAGTTTTGTCGTGAATACGACTTACTTACGACTTTCAGAAAGTTGATATGATTTTTGATAACGAAGTGCCGAATTCTGGGAAGCCTTTCTTTTTTGCTAATGTTTATATAAAAGGATTCCCTAATTAAAATAATTCTTTTTTTTTTTTATATGAAGGGCAAAAAAGTGATTGAAAACCGTTCAATTTGACCGTATTGGAGTCAAAATCCTGGATCCAATGGATCGACTCGGTCTGTGCCCCAAAAGGAAGAGAAGGAGTCAAAATTGAACGACTTTGATATCCTCTTATGTTGGACTTAGCTCACTTAGCGCATAATGAAACCACAAAATTAACATTGTTGAACAGATCTATGATTGATGATTCATGATTTCAACAAAGGCCGGATCTAGAAATGGTAAAGAAAAACGACGTATTCTTGCGCGTTCTTAAATTCGCGATAAGAATATTCCTAGAATGAAAACGCACTGAACTGCTAGAAGTACTGCTTTTTCACTCAAATGTTTGAAAATTCAACGCTTACTCTAATGTATGAATAAAGAAGAACTCGAGAGAACTCATGGCCTTAGTAGATTTTACTCAAATCCATACTCAAATCCATTTGACATATTGTTCCAGTTAAAGAATTTGAGTAAACGCAACTCAAACCATTAGTTATGTGTTTTCAAAGAGCCAACTATACCGATTTCTCGGTATTTATACCGACGGTATTTATACCGACTCGATACAGGAATACAGATATGCTCTCTCAAAATACCGATATTTCAATTTTCATACAGATAAATACCGATTTTCAGTTTTTGTGTTGGATTCCATAGGGGTAAACCAGGTCGAGCGACTTTTTGTTTTTTTTGTTGGTGGCAAAATCAGTTTTCGCACAAAATTGATGTTTGATTTTTCGAGAAAGCTATTGTACAGATAGCAGATAGTTTTTTCTCGCCAAATACAGATTTTTGGAAAAAACAGAGCACGTTGGCAGTGAGACATTTTTTTTTTTGCTCACCAAGTTAGTTTCGAACAGCTACTATACTATGATGGAACGGGAAATGGTCACAGATTTTCACAGACAGGGTTTTGGCTTGATCACAGATTTTTCATAAAATGACCTGACATCCCTGTGCCTTTTTTTTTGTTTTTTTTTTTTTTTTGGATAGTTCATTTCACGGCATTCACATATTTTCATAGCAATTGGTGAATTTAATGTTTTTATGTAAGTTATTAATCATTTGTAAGAAAGTTGATAAATCATTGCGTTTGATGATACAGAATATATCATCAACGTATCTCCACCAGCGATTAGGTAATAATCCCTGGTTTTTCAAAAGTTCTTCAAGATTTGCCATAAATAATTCGCATAAAAACGGGGAGAGCGGATTACCCATTGGTTCCCCCTAGTAACTCAGAGTTCGCAGATTTCTTTCCCCAACCTTTGAGAAGGCTATGTGAAAATATGAGAATGGTATTTTTTAGTGTTTTTGAAAACTGCTAATATTAATATTGCGCCATCGTGCAGGTCTAGCCGAAAATTCTGAGTACGCAGATTTCTTTCCCCAACCTTTGAGAAGGCTATGTGAAAATATGAGAATGGTATTTTTTAGTGTTTTTCAGTAGAATATGGGATCACCCTTCATACCTTCATTAGAGTGCAGAAATAATAAGTTGTAGAAGGCTTTTTGAATATATTCACAAAATGAAAACTTACCGCTAGGAATCAGTATTATCTATTTTTCGCAAGCAATCAATTCGCACCACTATTTTTTCTTTACAAATCTAGAAATTTTCACACCTTTACGTCCGAAAATGTTATGTTATTTGACAGATCTTTATTTCTGCTGATAGTGTGTATAGTGATGATTACTGAAATTCTTCATTATTTTTTATTAATTTTCCGGATATTGGTAAAACAACTTTCACTGCAGTTCGTCAAGAGAAATGACATTTCAGAGTTCACAGACCATGTCAGGCAAATAATAAATAATCGTAACTTTTACATAGGATTTTCCGATATTCAGTATAGTTCCGTAGATAGATGACCGTAAGTTGGATAAATTTTACGTATCTTTCAGTAAAAATAATATTTTACAGATCGTTGCTGGAAAAATTATTACCGAACACAAAAATAGAAATTTTTTGTGTATAAGAAATTGCTTTGAAGTTTGTTCTGTCGGGTATTCACACATTCACGTATGAGTAATTCCTTAAAACGGACTGTTCAGAATAGAAATCAGTGCATTTGTTCAATTTTAGCTTACATTAGCTGGTATTACATATTTTCACATTGATCTTTGGTGATATTTCTTCTTTTTGAGCTAAAGCGAGTGTGTGTCGAATTCCGATCCGTTGATTGTAAGTTAAGTAATCAGAAAAATAATGGAGCGAAACGTTGACCACTTAGTCTTTTGACAAGTTGTAATAGCAATTCTATGAGCAACATGTTTGAGAATTCCGATTTCCATTGTTCATTACTTTCTTGGAGGAAAATAGGACCATTCCACCACAATGAAATAGCAATGAGAAATCTTTTTTGTTTACACACCTCGCGATCATCAGATCAGCTGGGTTTTCTTTTGAACTGACATGATGCCGCCATTCTAGTATAGATGATCTTTGTTGAATAATAGTAACTCGATTAGCAATGGGGATGTAGGCTATTTGTTAGCGGGTTTACTGATAAAATTCAAGGTTAGCATTGAATCTGCCCAATAGTTCTACTGATTCTTCTTCTCGAATGTACATAACGCGAGGAATTGGGATGATTTGGGACAGTCCAACTATTTGTTGATTATACCATTCCCACTGCAGTCTTCCAGTCAGTTCTTTGGGTATTGCAGAATCCCAGTCTAATATTTAGCTTTTCAAAAATATTTTGCATGAGTATTTTTCCGTGATCAATCACAGGGCTTAATATTCCCAGAGTATCGAATATTTTCTGGATTTCAGACAGTATTTGTTTTTTTTGTCGTTTTTTGTTTATATTCCGTTTCGCTGCTGAAACCTAAACTGTCGGTTTTAGAATTCCAATTTAATTCCAAAATTTTAATTGATTTTCCTGGTTCATTTGCAATGTAACCTGAATTGGATTTCCATTTGTGAAATTCAAATCCAGCGTTTTGCATTGTTTCTGCATTAACTGCTGTTTTATTGTTATCCAGCGCTAATTTGTTTCAAATTATTTATAAATCTTAGGCAATAAGCAACGATTCTTTGTAATTTTGTGTAACTTGTAACTATTTTTCAAGAATTTCCCATTGTGTGTTTTCATTTTTGCCTTTCTCATATAGAAAGGTTATGCAATCACTTGAAAAACCGACTAGTGAAAATTTGTAGTTTTGCTTTGTAGTTTTGCTCAAAATTGCTACAGTGCTGCTCTAATAGTGTAACAGTCTTCTGTGCAATTTGTGAAAAGAAGGTCTAAATATGCGTTTTGTTGATTTTTTTTTGCGGAGTTTACTTGATGTAGGCCAAAATTAGAAATTTTGTCGAAAAAGTAGTGCAATGTTTCGCGCTTTCTCCTACTGTGGACTGTAGGTGTAAGATTGATTCATTTTTTCAATGTCAGAAATGAAGTCCGCATTACATGTTGTTGATCGAAGTCACCAAAAATATGAAGCTTTACTTCAGAGGTTCCATATTCGAAGTAATTTACGACAACTAGAACTAGAAAGTTATGACAAATTGCGTTTGCCCGAAATAAAAAAAGGCAGGTAGGTCAGGCAGATTAATCACAGATGTTTCACAGATTTTGAATTTTCTGCACAGATTTCTGAAAATGACACAGATTTTCACAGATTTCTGAAAATGATCACACAGATTCCGATGAATAAATGACCGATTTTCACACACAGATTTTGTTTGGACAGAAGATCATCGAGCGAGCACAGTTTAGCCAAAGCCAAAGGGTAGGGGAAAGTCTTATAAAGCCTGCTCCTGCTAGCCAAAATGCCCTCCTTCCTTTCTTAAAAGCATTTAAGACTTTTCTAAACCAAAAATTTATCACTAACACTAACACTTTTCGTAGGATCTTTCTGCTATGAAAGTTTGGTATTTGTCGTTTGCTAGAAAGTATGAAAAAACTGAAAATTCCATTTGGCAGCTTTTCGATGTAAGATTTTGCTTCGACTAAATAAGCGTTTTATCCGCCATTTCTTTGACATTCTGATTATCTCAAAACAGTTGGACTTTATGGACATTTCAAGAAGCATAATGCATCTCATTGTTGTGGGGTAAAATGTCTTTCGTTGTGTGTGTGTCATGCCATTGACATATTGTTGTGAGACATATTTTACGGCTGCTGGAGCATGGCAATGTCTGAGGCAAGCGAAAAAAAAACTAAGAATGTGGTCATTTTGAAAAATGTGTTTATATCAATCTGAGAATTCTCATCTTTTCTATTTGAGTCATTGAAAATGTTATGTTCCTTAGCCGCATTGCAATGAAATACTCACATTCTCGAGTAAAATATATTAATACACTTGGAAATATCTTAATAATTTCTTAAGGCGGGGGCATATTATAACACTTCATTCAGCACATTCAGCATTCAGCGGTTGAGGAAAAAGGTACCGAAAACAAAAGGCGGAGCGTGTTTTTTGCTCACTAAATTGAATTCGATCTGCCTATACTGCCTGTGTGTGCCGATGATGGCCGATGATGATGTGGTACTACGGCGGGACGGACGGAGGAAAATGGGTAGGTAGTGAGACCTTTTGTTTTTTTTATTTTTTGCTCACCAAATTGTGTGATTGTGAACTGACACACTGCTATTGGGGTACGCCGCAAAACGAACGGTCACAGCAGATTTATTTTCACAGACACAGGTTTTGTTTGGGTTTGGTCACAGAATTTTTGGAAAAAATGGCCTGCCATCCCTGTGCTGGGTTGTTGCGCGCAGCATATCGCTCGCTAACACGAGTTGAGAATTATATACTCTCGTCGTTGTCTCTGACTCTGGGGGGGTGGGGTCTTTCATCACGTTCATCATAATAATTCGTATTTTTTTTTGGTTTGGTGAACTTTCTTTGATTTCAGATTGTCATTTAAATTTAAATTTTGACTCACTCTCAGTCAGTAGACCTTTCCAACCGTGCCGAAATGAGATTTTTAGGACCAATAGAAAAAAAGGTATGGCCAGAGGGCAGAAAGTTGGTATGATTTTTGATAACGAAGTGCCGACTTTAGTAACAGCTACTGATGTTCTTCATTCATGAACCATTCCTAGATTAGGAGTAAAAATTGATGCTACTCCTGGATGATTAAATCAAACTAATTTTTTTTATAAATCAACCAGGTCTATTTTTGGTCAATGTTCAGAACCGTTTGCGGAGCTAACCATAGATTTATACTTATTGTAGTTGAAAGTATTCCTATATTTTTTTTTGCCTTTGGCGACTTCCGGTTCAACAATATTCGTTACAAACCATCACAATATTGGTATGTTTTTCGAACGGGTTTGATGAGTAGATGTCAGAAAACGATGTTTGAAGTTGATTCAATATCCAAGATGGCGACTTCCGGTTTGTTGATATTCCTTGAAAACCCATACAATATGGACGATATTTTCGGAACGGAATTGATGAGTAGACGGGTCAGACCGGACGATGTTTGAGGTAGTTTTGAAATCCAAATTGCTGCGTCAATTGCTTAAAATTGCAAGTTCAGTTATTTATTTGAGTCCAAACGCGTCTTCAATTGGCCCAAACGCGATTCGAAATATATATCAACCCAGAGTGTTCCGAAATTTCAAATTATTTGCATTTGAATAACTGTGAACAGTTTCGTCCAATGTACTCGAACCATCCCGTTTGACTTCTTTTTGTTTTAAAATTGCATTGTAGAGTAGATTTTCGGGGCGGTATTGGAACAACGTATTTTCAACGCTTTTTAGAACAGTTTTTAGGTTTCTATTGCTGTGTGAATGGGCTAAATTTTAATCATTTAGAATCATGATTCATATATAATTCCCACAAACGAATTATATACAAATGGACTACGTCGACTTCCGAGATGTGGATAATAGAATTATTTTACTATTTTATAATCAAACTAGCCCGTCCCGTCGAACTTCGTCTCGACCAAAATAGTTTTCTTGAAATCTCTGTGAACTTTCACTGAAATTACTGTCGTAACTTTGTTTATCTTCTCTTCTGTTGAATACGAAGCCATTCAACAGAAGCCATACAGGATCGGAATAATGGTTTCTCTTATTCAATATGAGTTTTTTTCGAACAGATTTGACAAGTGGACAAGTCTGACGAAAACGATGTTTCGAGCCGTTTCTAAATCCAAGATGGCGATTTCCAATATGAGTATTTTTCGAACGGATTTGATGTGTGGATGACTGATTCTGAACGACGTTCGAAGCCGTTTCCGTTAATCCAAGATCCAAGACTTCCGGCTTTCATCGATATTCGTGATAAACCATCATAATATGAGTTTTGTCGTGAATACGACTTACTTACGACTTTCAGAAAGTTGATATGATTTTTGATGACGAAGTGCCGAATTCTGGGAAGCCTTTCTTTTTTGCTAATGTTTATATAAAAGGATTCCCTAATTAAAATAATACTTTTTTTTTATATGAAGGGCAAAAAAGTGATTGAAAACCGTTCAATTTGACCGTATTGGAGTCAAAATCCTGGATCCAATGGATCGACTCGGTCTGTGCCCCAAAAGGAAGAGAAGGAGTCAAAATTGAACGACTTTGATATCCTCTTATGTTGGACTTAGCTCACTTAGCGCATAATGAAACCACAAAATTAACATTGTTGAACAGATCTATGATTGATGATTCATGATTTCAACAAAGGCCGGATCTAGAAATGGTAAAGAAAAACGACGTATTCTTGCGCGTTCTTAAATTCGCGATAAGAATATTCCTAGAATGAAAACGCACTGAACTGCTAGAAGTACTGCTTTTTCACTCAAATGTTTGAAAATTCAACGCTTACTCTAATGTATGAATAAAGAAGAACTCGAGAGAACTCATGGCCTTAGTAGATTTTACTCAAATCCATACTCAAATCCATTTGACATATTGTTCCAGTTAAAGAATTTGAGTAAACGCAACTCAAACCATTAGTTATGTGTTTTCAAAGAGCCAACTATACCGATTTCTCGGTATTTATACCGATTTTTGGACTCGATACAGGAATACAGATATGCTCTCTCAAAATACCGATATTTCAATTTTCATACAGATAAATACCGATTTTCAGTTTTTGTGTTGGATTCCATAGGGGTAAACCAGGTCGAGCGACTTTTTGTTTTTTTTTTGGTCGCAAAATCAGTTTTCGCACAAAATTGATGTTTGATTTTTCGAGAAAGCTATTGTACAGATAGCAGATAGTTTTTTCTCGCCAAATACAGATTTTTGGAAAAAACAGAGCACGTTGGCAGTGAGACATTTTTTTTTTTTGCTCACCAAGTTAGTTTCGAACAGCTACTATACTATGATGGAACGGGAAATGGTCACAGATTTTCACAGACAGGGTTTTGGCTTGATCACAGATTTTTCATAAAATGACCTGACATCCCTGTGCCTTTTTTTTTTGTTTTTTTTTTTTTTTTTGGATAGTTCATTTCACGGCATTCACATATTTTCATAGCAATTGGTGAATTTAATGTTTTTATGTAAGTTATTAATCATTTGTAAGAAAGTTGATAAATCATTGCGTTTGATGATACAGAATATATCATCAACGTATCTCCACCAGCGATTAGGTAATAATCCCTGGTTTTTCAAAAGTTCTTCAAGATTTGCCATAAATAATTCGCATAAAAACGGGGAGAGCGGATTACCCATTGGTTCCCCCTAGTAACTCAGAGTTCGCAGATTTCTTTCCCCAACCTTTGAGAAGGCTATGTGAAAATATGAGAATGGTATTTTTTAGTGTTTTTGAAAACTGCTAATATTAATATTGCGCCATCGTGCAGGTCTAGCCGAAAATTCTGAGTACGCAGATTTCTTTCCCCAACCTTTGAGAAGGCTATGTGAAAATATGAGAATGGTATTTTTTAGTGTTTTTCAGTAGAATATGGGATCACCCTTCATACCTTCATTAGAGTGCAGAAATAATAAGTTGTAGAAGGCTTTTTGAATATATTCACAAAATGAAAACTTACCGCTAGGAATCAGTATTATCTATTTTTCGCAAGCAATCAATTCGCACCACTATTTTTTCTTTACAAATCTAGAAATTTTCACACCTTTACGTCCGAAAATGTTATGTTATTTGACAGATCTTTATTTCTGCTGATAGTGTGTATAGTGATGATTACTGAAATTCTTCATTATTTTTTATTAATTTTCCGGATATTGGTAAAACAACTTTCACTGCAGTTCGTCAAGAGAAATGACATTTCAGAGTTCACAGACCATGTCAGGCAAATAATAAATAATCGTAACTTTTACATAGGATTTTCCGATATTCAGTATAGTTCCGTAGATAGATGACCGTAAGTTGGATAAATTTTACGTATCTTTCAGTAAAAATAATATTTTACAGATCGTTGCTGGAAAAATTATTACCGAACACAAAAATAGAAATTTTTTGTGTATAAGAAATTGCTTTGAAGTTTGTTCTGTCGGGTATTCACACATTCACGTATGAGTAATTCCTTAAAACGGACTGTTCAGAATAGAAATCAGTGCATTTGTTCAATTTTAGCTTACATTAGCTGGTATTACATATTTTCACATTGATCTTTGGTGATATTTCTTCTTTTTGAGCTAAAGCGAGTGTGTGTCGAATTCCGATCCGTTGATTGTAAGTTAAGTAATCAGAAAAATAATGGAGCGAAACGTTGACCACTTAGTCTTTTGACAAGTTGTAATAGCAATTCTATGAGCAACATGTTTGAGAATTCCGATTTCCATTGTTCATTACTTTCTTGGAGGAAAATAGGACCATTCCACCACAATGAAATAGCAATGAGAAATCTTTTTTGTTTACACACCTCGCGATCATCAGATCAGCTGGGTTTTCTTTTGAACTGACATGATGCCGCCATTCTAGTATAGATGATCTTTGTTGAATAATAGTAACTCGATTAGCAATGGGGATGTAGGCTATTTGTTAGCGGGTTTACTGATAAAATTCAAGGTTAGCATTGAATCTGCCCAATAGTTCTACTGATTCTTCTTCTCGAATGTACATAACGCGAGGAATTGGGATGATTTGGGACAGTCCAACTATTTGTTGATTATACCATTCCCACTGCAGTCTTCCAGTCAGTTCTTTGGGTATTGCAGAATCCCAGTCTAATATTTAGCTTTTCAAAAATATTTTGCATGAGTATTTTTCCGTGATCAATCACAGGGCTTAATATTCCCAGAGTATCGAATATTTTCTGGATTTCAGACAGTATTTGTTTTTTTTGTCGTTTTTTGTTTATATTCCGTTTCGCTGCTGAAACCTAAACTGTCGGTTTTAGAATTCCAATTTAATTCCAAAATTTTAATTGATTTTCCTGGTTCATTTGCAATGTAACCTGAATTGGATTTCCATTTGTGAAATTCAAATCCAGCGTTTTGCATTGTTTCTGCATTAACTGCTGTTTTATTGTTATCCAGCGCTAATTTGTTTCAAATTATTTATAAATCTTAGGCAATAAGCAACGATTCTTTGTAATTTTGTGTAACTTGTAACTATTTTTCAAGAATTTCCCATTGTGTGTTTTCATTTTTGCCTTTCTCATATAGAAAGGTTATGCAATCACTTGAAAAACCGACTAGTGAAAATTTGTAGTTTTGCTTTGTAGTTTTGCTCAAAATTGCTACAGTGCTGCTCTAATAGTGTAACAGTCTTCTGTGCAATTTGTGAAAAGAAGGTCTAAATATGCGTTTTGTTGATTTTTTTTTTTTGCGGAGTTTACTTGATGTAGGCCAAAATTAGAAATTTTGTCGAAAAAGTAGTGCAATGTTTCGCGCTTTCTCCTACTGTGGACTGTAGGTGTAAGATTGATTCATTTTTTCAATGTCAGAAATGAAGTCCGCATTACATGTTGTTGATCGAAGTCACCAAAAATATGAAGCTTTACTTCAGAGGTTCCATATTCGAAGTAATTTACGACAACTAGAACTAGAAAGTTATGACAAATTGCGTTTGCCCGAAATAAAAAAAGGCAGGTAGGTCAGGCAGATTAATCACAGATGTTTCACAGATTTTGAATTTTCTGCACAGATTTCTGAAAATGACACAGATTTTCACAGATTTCTGAAAATGATCACACAGATTCCGATGAATAAATGACCGATTTTCACACACAGATTTTGTTTGGACAGAAGATCATCGAGCGAGCACAGTTTAGCCAAAGCCAAAGGGTAGGGGAAAGTCTTATAAAGCCTGCTCCTGCTAGCCAAAATGCCCTCCTTCCTTTCTTAAAAGCATTTAAGACTTTTCTAAACCAAAAATTTATCACTAACACTAACACTTTTCGTAGGATCTTTCTGCTATGAAAGTTTGGTATTTGTCGTTTGCTAGAAAGTATGAAAAAACTGAAAATTCCATTTGGCAGCTTTTCGATGTAAGATTTTGCTTCGACTAAATAAGCGTTTTATCCGCCATTTCTTTGACATTCTGATTATCTCAAAACAGTTGGACTTTATGGACATTTCAAGAAGCATAATGCATCTCATTGTTGTGGGGTAAAATGTCTTTCGTTGTGTGTGTGTCATGCCATTGACATATTGTTGTGAGACATATTTTACGGCTGCTGGAGCATGGCAATGTCTGAGGCAAGCGAAAAAAAAACTAAGAATGTGGTCATTTTGAAAAATGTGTTTATATCAATCTGAGAATTCTCATCTTTTCTATTTGAGTCATTGAAAATGTTATGTTCCTTAGCCGCATTGCAATGAAATACTCACATTCTCGAGTAAAATATATTAATACACTTGGAAATATCTTAATAATTTCTTAAGGCGGGGGCATATTATAACACTTCATTCAGCACATTCAGCATTCAGCGGTTGAGGAAAAAGGTACCGAAAACAAAAGGCGGAGCGTGTTTTTTGCTCACTAAATTGAATTCGATCTGCCTATACTGCCTGTGTGTGCCGATGATGGCCGATGATGATGTGGTACTACGGCGGGACGGACGGAGGAAAATGGGTAGGTAGTGAGACCTTTTGTTTTTTTTATTTTTTGCTCACCAAATTGTGTGATTGTGAACTGACACACTGCTATTGGGGTACGCCGCAAAACGAACGGTCACAGCAGATTTATTTTCACAGACACAGGTTTTGTTTGGGTTTGGTCACAGAATTTTTGGAAAAAATGGCCTGCCATCCCTGTGCTGGGTTGTTGCGCGCAGCATATCGCTCGCTAACACGAGTTGAGAATTATATACTCTCGTCGTTGTCTCTGACTCTGGGGGGGTGGGGTCTTTCATCACGTTCATCATAATAATTCGTATTTTTTTTTGGTTTGGTGAACTTTCTTTGATTTCAGATTGTCATTTAAATTTAAATTTTGACTCACTCTCAGTCAGTAGACCTTTCCAACCGTGCCGAAATGAGATTTTTAGGACCAATAGAAAAAAAGGTATGGCCAGAGGGCAGAAAGTTGGTATGATTTTTGATAACGAAGTGCCGACTTTAGTAACAGCTACTGATGTTCTTCATTCATGAACCATTCCTAGATTAGGAGTAAAAATTGATGCTACTCCTGGATGATTAAATCAAACTAATTTTTTTTATAAATCAACCAGGTCTATTTTTGGTCAATGTTCAGAACCGTTTGCGGAGCTAACCATAGATTTATACTTATTGTAGTTGAAAGTATTCCTATATTTTTTTTTTGCCTTTGGCGACTTCCGGTTCAACAATATTCGTTACAAACCATCACAATATTGGTATGTTTTTCGAACGGGTTTGATGAGTAGATGTCAGAAAACGATGTTTGAAGTTGATTCAATATCCAAGATGGCGACTTCCGGTTTGTTGATATTCCTTGAAAACCCATACAATATGGACGATATTTTCGGAACGGAATTGATGAGTAGACGGGTCAGACCGGACGATGTTTGAGGTAGTTTTGAAATCCAAATTGCTGCGTCAATTGCTTAAAATTGCAAGTTCAGTTATTTATTTGAGTCCAAACGCGTCTTCAATTGGCCCAAACGCGATTCGAAATATATATCAACCCAGAGTGTTCCGAAATTTCAAATTATTTGCATTTGAATAACTGTGAACAGTTTCGTCCAATGTACTCGAACCATCCCGTTTGACTTCTTTTTGTTTTAAAATTGCATTGTAGAGTAGATTTTCGGGGCGGTATTGGAACAACGTATTTTCAACGCTTTTTAGAACAGTTTTTAGGTTTCTATTGCTGTGTGAATGGGCTAAATTTTAATCATTTAGAATCATGATTCATATATAATTCCCACAAACGAATTATATACAAATGGACTACGTCGACTTCCGAGATGTGGATAATAGAATTATTTTACTATTTTATAATCAAACTAGCCCGTCCCGTCGAACTTCGTCTCGACCAAAATAGTTTTCTTGAAATCTCTGTGAACTTTCACTGAAATTACTGTCGTAACTTTGTTTATCTTCTCTTCTGTTGAATACGAAGCCATTCAACAGAAGCCATACAGGATCGGAATAATGGTTTCTCTTATTCAATATGAGTTTTTTTCGAACAGATTTGACAAGTGGACAAGTCTGACGAAAACGATGTTTCGAGCCGTTTCTAAATCCAAGATGGCGACTTCCAATATGAGTATTTTTCGAACGGATTTGATGTGTGGATGACTGATTCTGAACGACGTTCGAAGCCGTTTCCGTTAATCCAAGATCCAAGACTTCCGGCTTTCATCGATATTCGTGATAAACCATCATAATATGAGTTTTGTCGTGAATACGACTTACTTACGACTTTCAGAAAGTTGATATGATTTTTGATAACGAAGTGCCGAATTCTGGGAAGCCTTTCTTTTTTGCTAATGTTTATATAAAAGGATTCCCTAATTAAAATAATTCTTTTTTTTTTTTTTTATATGAAGGGCAAAAAAGTGATTGAAAACCGTTCAATTTGACCGTATTGGAGTCAAAATCCTGGATCCAATGGATCGACTCGGTCTGTGCCCCAAAAGGAAGAGAAGGAGTCAAAATTGAACGACTTTGATATCCTCTTATGTTGGACTTAGCTCACTTAGCGCATAATGAAACCACAAAATTAACATTGTTGAACAGATCTATGATTGATGATTCATGATTTCAACAAAGGTCGGATCTAGAAATGGTAAAGAAAAACGACGTATTCTTGCGCGTTCTTAAATTCGCGATAAGAATATTCCTAGAATGAAAACGCACTGAACTGCTAGAAGTACTGCTTTTTCACTCAAATGTTTGAAAATTCAACGCTTACTCTAATGTATGAATAAAGAAGAACTCGAGAGAACTCATGGCCTTAGTAGATTTTACTCAAATCCATACTCAAATCCATTTGACATATTGTTCCAGTTAAAGAATTTGAGTAAACGCAACTCAAACCATTAGTTATGTGTTTTCAAAGAGCCAACTATACCGATTTCTCGGTATTTATACCGACGGTATTTATACCGACTCGATACAGGAATACAGATATGCTCTCTCAAAATACCGATATTTCAATTTTCATACAGATAAATACCGATTTTCAGTTTTTGTGTTGGATTCCATAGGGGTAAACCAGGTCGAGCGACTTTTTGTTTCTTTTTTTTGGTCGCAAAATCAGTTTTCGCACAAAATTGATGTTTGATTTTTCGAGAAAGCTATTGTACAGATAGCAGATAGTTTTTTCTCGCCAAATACAGATTTTTGGAAAAAACAGAGCACGTTGGCAGTGAGACATTTTTTTTTTGCTCACCAAGTTAGTTTCGAACAGCTACTATACTATGATGGAACGGGAAATGGTCACAGATTTTCACAGACAGGGTTTTGGCTTGATCACAGATTTTTCATAAAATGACCTGACATCCCTGTGCCTTTTTTTTTGTTTTTTTTTTTTTTTTGGTTAGTTCATTTCACGGCATTCACATATTTTCATAGCAATTGGTGAATTTAATGTTTTTATGTAAGTTATTAATCATTTGTAAGAAAGTTGATAAATCATTGCGTTTGATGATACAGAATATATCATCAACGTATCTCCACCAGCGATTAGGTAATAATCCCTGGTTTTTCAAAAGTTCTTCAAGATTTGCCATAAATAATTCGCATAAAAACGGGGAGAGCGGATTACCCATTGGTTCCCCCTAGTAACTCAGAGTTCGCAGATTTCTTTCCCCAACCTTTGAGAAGGCTATGTGAAAATATGAGAATGGTATTTTTTAGTGTTTTTGAAAACTGCTAATATTAATATTGCGCCATCGTGCAGGTCTAGCCGAAAATTCTGAGTACGCAGATTTCTTTCCCCAACCTTTGAGAAGGCTATGTGAAAATATGAGAATGGTATTTTTTAGTGTTTTTCAGTAGAATATGGGATCACCCTTCATACCTTCATTAGAGTGCAGAAATAATAAGTTGTAGAAGGCTTTTTGAATATATTCACAAAATGAAAACTTACCGCTAGGAATCAGTATTATCTATTTTTCGCAAGCAATCAATTCGCACCACTATTTTTTCTTTACAAATCTAGAAATTTTCACACCTTTACGTCCGAAAATGTTATGTTATTTGACAGATCTTTATTTCTGCTGATAGTGTGTATAGTGATGATTACTGAAATTCTTCATTATTTTTTATTAATTTTCCGGATATTGGTAAAACAACTTTCACTGCAGTTCGTCAAGAGAAATGACATTTCAGAGTTCACAGACCATGTCAGGCAAATAATAAATAATCGTAACTTTTACATAGGATTTTCCGATATTCAGTATAGTTCCGTAGATAGATGACCGTAAGTTGGATAAATTTTACGTATCTTTCAGTAAAAATAATATTTTACAGATCGTTGCTGGAAAAATTATTACCGAACACAAAAATAGAAATTTTTTGTGTATAAGAAATTGCTTTGAAGTTTGTTCTGTCGGGTATTCACACATTCACGTATGAGTAATTCCTTAAAACGGACTGTTCAGAATAGAAATCAGTGCATTTGTTCAATTTTAGCTTACATTAGCTGGTATTACATATTTTCACATTGATCTTTGGTGATATTTCTTCTTTTTGAGCTAAAGCGAGTGTGTGTCGAATTCCGATCCGTTGATTGTAAGTTAAGTAATCAGAAAAATAATGGAGCGAAACGTTGACCACTTAGTCTTTTGACAAGTTGTAATAGCAATTCTATGAGCAACATGTTTGAGAATTCCGATTTCCATTGTTCATTACTTTCTTGGAGGAAAATAGGACCATTCCACCACAATGAAATAGCAATGAGAAATCTTTTTTGTTTACACACCTCGCGATCATCAGATCAGCTGGGTTTTCTTTTGAACTGACATGATGCCGCCATTCTAGTATAGATGATCTTTGTTGAATAATAGTAACTCGATTAGCAATGGGGATGTAGGCTATTTGTTAGCGGGTTTACTGATAAAATTCAAGGTTAGCATTGAATCTGCCCAATAGTTCTACTGATTCTTCTTCTCGAATGTACATAACGCGAGGAATTGGGATGATTTGGGACAGTCCAACTATTTGTTGATTATACCATTCCCACTGCAGTCTTCCAGTCAGTTCTTTGGGTATTGCAGAATCCCAGTCTAATATTTAGCTTTTCAAAAATATTTTGCATGAGTATTTTTCCGTGATCAATCACAGGGCTTAATATTCCCAGAGTATCGAATATTTTCTGGATTTCAGACAGTATTTGTTTTTTTTGTCGTTTTTTGTTTATATTCCGTTTCGCTGCTGAAACCTAAACTGTCGGTTTTAGAATTCCAATTTAATTCCAAAATTTTAATTGATTTTCCTGGTTCATTTGCAATGTAACCTGAATTGGATTTCCATTTGTGAAATTCAAATCCAGCGTTTTGCATTGTTTCTGCATTAACTGCTGTTTTATTGTTATCCAGCGCTAATTTGTTTCAAATTATTTATAAATCTTAGGCAATAAGCAACGATTCTTTGTAATTTTGTGTAACTTGTAACTATTTTTCAAGAATTTCCCATTGTGTGTTTTCATTTTTGCCTTTCTCATATAGAAAGGTTATGCAATCACTTGAAAAACCGACTAGAGAAAATTTGTAGTTTTGCTTTGTAGTTTTGCTCAAAATTGCTACAGTGCTGCTCTAATAGTGTAACAGTCTTCTGTGCAATTTGTGAAAAGAAGGTCTAAATATGCGTTTTGTTGATTTTTTTTTGCGGAGTTTACTTGATGTAGGCCAAAATTAGAAATTTTGTCGAAAAAGTAGTGCAATGTTTCGCGCTTTCTCCTACTGTGGACTGTAGGTGTAAGATTGATTCATTTTTTCAATGTCAGAAATGAAGTCCGCATTACATGTTGTTGATCGAAGTCACCAAAAATATGAAGCTTTACTTCAGAGGTTCCATATTCGAAGTAATTTACGACAACTAGAACTAGAAAGTTATGACAAATTGCGTTTGCCCGAAATAAAAAAAGGCAGGTAGGTCAGGCAGATTAATCACAGATGTTTCACAGATTTTGAATTTTCTGCACAGATTTCTGAAAATGACACAGATTTTCACAGATTTCTGAAAATGATCACACAGATTCCGATGAATAAATGACCGATTTTCACACACAGATTTTGTTTGGACAGAAGATCATCGAGCGAGCACAGTTTAGCCAAAGCCAAAGGGTAGGGGAAAGTCTTATAAAGCCTGCTCCTGCTAGCCAAAATGCCCTCCTTCCTTTCTTAAAAGCATTTAAGACTTTTCTAAACCAAAAATTTATCACTAACACTAACACTTTTCGTAGGATCTTTCTGCTATGAAAGTTTGGTATTTGTCGTTTGCTAGAAAGTATGAAAAAACTGAAAATTCCATTTGGCAGCTTTTCGATGTAAGATTTTGCTTCGACTAAATAAGCGTTTTATCCGCCATTTCTTTGACATTCTGATTATCTCAAAACAGTTGGACTTTATGGACATTTCAAGAAGCATAATGCATCTCATTGTTGTGGGGTAAAATGTCTTTCGTTGTGTGTGTGTCATGCCATTGACATATTGTTGTGAGACATATTTTACGGCTGCTGGAGCATGGCAATGTCTGAGGCAAGCGAAAAAAAAACTAAGAATGTGGTCATTTTGAAAAATGTGTTTATATCAATCTGAGAATTCTCATCTTTTCTATTTGAGTCATTGAAAATGTTATGTTCCTTAGCCGCATTGCAATGAAATACTCACATTCTCGAGTAAAATATATTAATACACTTGGAAATATCTTAATAATTTCTTAAGGCGGGGGCATATTATAACACTTCATTCAGCACATTCAGCATTCAGCGGTTGAGGAAAAAGGTACCGAAAACAAAAGGCGGAGCGTGTTTTTTGCTCACTAAATTGAATTCGATCTGCCTATACTGCCTGTGTGTGCCGATGATGGCCGATGATGATGTGGTACTACGGCGGGACGGACGGAGGAAAATGGGTAGGTAGTGAGACCTTTTGTTTTTTTTATTTTTTGCTCACCAAATTGTGTGATTGTGAACTGACACACTGCTATTGGGGTACGCCGCAAAACGAACGGTCACAGCAGATTTATTTTCACAGACACAGGTTTTGTTTGGGTTTGGTCACAGAATTTTTGGAAAAAATGGCCTGCCATCCCTGTGCTGGGTTGTTGCGCGCAGCATATCGCTCGCTAACACGAGTTGAGAATTATATACTCTCGTCGTTGTCTCTGACTCTGGGGGGGTGGGGTCTTTCATCACGTTCATCATAATAATTCGTATTTTTTTTTGGTTTGGTGAACTTTCTTTGATTTCAGATTGTCATTTAAATTTAAATTTTGACTCACTCTCAGTCAGTAGACCTTTCCAACCGTGCCGAAATGAGATTTTTAGGACCAATAGAAAAAAAGGTATGGCCAGAGGGCAGAAAGTTGGTATGATTTTTGATAACGAAGTGCCGACTTTAGTAACAGCTACTGATGTTCTTCATTCATGAACCATTCCTAGATTAGGAGTAAAAATTGATGCTACTCCTGGATGATTAAATCAAACTAATTTTTTTTATAAATCAACCAGGTCTATTTTTGGTCAATGTTCAGAACCGTTTGCGGAGCTAACCATAGATTTATACTTATTGTAGTTGAAAGTATTCCTATATTTTTTTTTTGCCTTTGGCGACTTCCGGTTCAACAATATTCGTTACAAACCATCACAATATTGGTATGTTTTTCGAACGGGTTTGATGAGTAGATGTCAGAAAACGATGTTTGAAGTTGATTCAATATCCAAGATGGCGACTTCCGGTTTGTTGATATTCCTTGAAAACCCATACAATATGGACGATATTTTCGGAACGGAATTGATGAGTAGACGGGTCAGACCGGACGATGTTTGAGGTAGTTTTGAAATCCAAATTGCTGCGTCAATTGCTTAAAATTGCAAGTTCAGTTATTTATTTGAGTCCAAACGCGTCTTCAATTGGCCCAAACGCGATTCGAAATATATATCAACCCAGAGTGTTCCGAAATTTCAAATTATTTGCATTTGAATAACTGTGAACAGTTTCGTCCAATGTACTCGAACCATCCCGTTTGACTTCTTTTTGTTTTAAAATTGCATTGTAGAGTAGATTTTCGGGGCGGTATTGGAACAACGTATTTTCAACGCTTTTTAGAACAGTTTTTAGGTTTCTATTGCTGTGTGAATGGGCTAAATTTTAATCATTTAGAATCATGATTCATATATAATTCCCACAAACGAATTATATACAAATGGACTACGTCGACTTCCGAGATGTGGATAATAGAATTATTTTACTATTTTATAATCAAACTAGCCCGTCCCGTCGAACTTCGTCTCGACCAAAATAGTTTTCTTGAAATCTCTGTGAACTTTCACTGAAATTACTGTCGTAACTTTGTTTATCTTCTCTTCTGTTGAATACGAAGCCATTCAACAGAAGCCATACAGGATCGGAATAATGGTTTCTCTTATTCAATATGAGTTTTTTTCGAACAGATTTGACAAGTGGACAAGTCTGACGAAAACGATGTTTCGAGCCGTTTCTAAATCCAAGATGGCGACTTCCAATATGAGTATTTTTCGAACGGATTTGATGTGTGGATGACTGATTCTGAACGACGTTCGAAGCCGTTTCCGTTAATCCAAGATCCAAGACTTCCGGCTTTCATCGATATTCGTGATAAACCATCATAATATGAGTTTTGTCGTGAATACGACTTACTTACGACTTTCAGAAAGTTGATATGATTTTTGATAACGAAGTGCCGAATTCTGGGAAGCCTTTCTTTTTTGCTAATGTTTATATAAAAGGATTCCCTAATTAAAATAATTCTTTTTTTTTTTTATATGAAGGGCAAAAAAGTGATTGAAAACCGTTCAATTTGACCGTATTGGAGTCAAAATCCTGGATCCAATGGATCGACTCGGTCTGTGCCCCAAAAGGAAGAGAAGGAGTCAAAATTGAACGACTTTGATATCCTCTTATGTTGGACTTAGCTCACTTAGCGCATAATGAAACCACAAAATTAACATTGTTGAACAGATCTATGATTGATGATTCATGATTTCAACAAAGGTCGGATCTAGAAATGGTAAAGAAAAACGACGTATTCTTGCGCGTTCTTAAATTCGCGATAAGAATATTCCTAGAATGAAAACGCACTGAACTGCTAGAAGTACTGCTTTTTCACTCAAATGTTTGAAAATTCAACGCTTACTCTAATGTATGAATAAAGAAGAACTCGAGAGAACTCATGGCCTTAGTAGATTTTACTCAAATCCATACTCAAATCCATTTGACATATTGTTCCAGTTAAAGAATTTGAGTAAACGCAACTCAAACCATTAGTTATGTGTTTTCAAAGAGCCAACTATACCGATTTCTCGGTATTTATACCGACGGTATTTATACCGACTCGATACAGGAATACAGATATGCTCTCTCAAAATACCGATATTTCAATTTTCATACAGATAAATACCGATTTTCAGTTTTTGTGTTGGATTCCATAGGGGTAAACCAGGTCGAGCGACTTTTTGTTTCTTTTTTTTGGTCGCAAAATCAGTTTTCGCACAAAATTGATGTTTGATTTTTCGAGAAAGCTATTGTACAGATAGCAGATAGTTTTTTCTCGCCAAATACAGATTTTTGGAAAAAACAGAGCACGTTGGCAGTGAGACATTTTTTTTTTGCTCACCAAGTTAGTTTCGAACAGCTACTATACTATGATGGAACGGGAAATGGTCACAGATTTTCACAGACAGGGTTTTGGCTTGATCACAGATTTTTCATAAAATGACCTGACATCCCTGTGCCTTTTTTTTTGTTTTTTTTTTTTTTTTGGTTAGTTCATTTCACGGCATTCACATATTTTCATAGCAATTGGTGAATTTAATGTTTTTATGTAAGTTATTAATCATTTGTAAGAAAGTTGATAAATCATTGCGTTTGATGATACAGAATATATCATCAACGTATCTCCACCAGCGATTAGGTAATAATCCCTGGTTTTTCAAAAGTTCTTCAAGATTTGCCATAAATAATTCGCATAAAAACGGGGAGAGCGGATTACCCATTGGTTCCCCCTAGTAACTCAGAGTTCGCAGATTTCTTTCCCCAACCTTTGAGAAGGCTATGTGAAAATATGAGAATGGTATTTTTTAGTGTTTTTGAAAACTGCTAATATTAATATTGCGCCATCGTGCAGGTCTAGCCGAAAATTCTGAGTACGCAGATTTCTTTCCCCAACCTTTGAGAAGGCTATGTGAAAATATGAGAATGGTATTTTTTAGTGTTTTTCAGTAGAATATGGGATCACCCTTCATACCTTCATTAGAGTGCAGAAATAATAAGTTGTAGAAGGCTTTTTGAATATATTCACAAAATGAAAACTTACCGCTAGGAATCAGTATTATCTATTTTTCGCAAGCAATCAATTCGCACCACTATTTTTTCTTTACAAATCTAGAAATTTTCACACCTTTACGTCCGAAAATGTTATGTTATTTGACAGATCTTTATTTCTGCTGATAGTGTGTATAGTGATGATTACTGAAATTCTTCATTATTTTTTATTAATTTTCCGGATATTGGTAAAACAACTTTCACTGCAGTTCGTCAAGAGAAATGACATTTCAGAGTTCACAGACCATGTCAGGCAAATAATAAATAATCGTAACTTTTACATAGGATTTTCCGATATTCAGTATAGTTCCGTAGATAGATGACCGTAAGTTGGATAAATTTTACGTATCTTTCAGTAAAAATAATATTTTACAGATCGTTGCTGGAAAAATTATTACCGAACACAAAAATAGAAATTTTTTGTGTATAAGAAATTGCTTTGAAGTTTGTTCTGTCGGGTATTCACACATTCACGTATGAGTAATTCCTTAAAACGGACTGTTCAGAATAGAAATCAGTGCATTTGTTCAATTTTAGCTTACATTAGCTGGTATTACATATTTTCACATTGATCTTTGGTGATATTTCTTCTTTTTGAGCTAAAGCGAGTGTGTGTCGAATTCCGATCCGTTGATTGTAAGTTAAGTAATCAGAAAAATAATGGAGCGAAACGTTGACCACTTAGTCTTTTGACAAGTTGTAATAGCAATTCTATGAGCAACATGTTTGAGAATTCCGATTTCCATTGTTCATTACTTTCTTGGAGGAAAATAGGACCATTCCACCACAATGAAATAGCAATGAGAAATCTTTTTTGTTTACACACCTCGCGATCATCAGATCAGCTGGGTTTTCTTTTGAACTGACATGATGCCGCCATTCTAGTATAGATGATCTTTGTTGAATAATAGTAACTCGATTAGCAATGGGGATGTAGGCTATTTGTTAGCGGGTTTACTGATAAAATTCAAGGTTAGCATTGAATCTGCCCAATAGTTCTACTGATTCTTCTTCTCGAATGTACATAACGCGAGGAATTGGGATGATTTGGGACAGTCCAACTATTTGTTGATTATACCATTCCCACTGCAGTCTTCCAGTCAGTTCTTTGGGTATTGCAGAATCCCAGTCTAATATTTAGCTTTTCAAAAATATTTTGCATGAGTATTTTTCCGTGATCAATCACAGGGCTTAATATTCCCAGAGTATCGAATATTTTCTGGATTTCAGACAGTATTTGTTTTTTTTGTCGTTTTTTGTTTATATTCCGTTTCGCTGCTGAAACCTAAACTGTCGGTTTTAGAATTCCAATTTAATTCCAAAATTTTAATTGATTTTCCTGGTTCATTTGCAATGTAACCTGAATTGGATTTCCATTTGTGAAATTCAAATCCAGCGTTTTGCATTGTTTCTGCATTAACTGCTGTTTTATTGTTATCCAGCGCTAATTTGTTTCAAATTATTTATAAATCTTAGGCAATAAGCAACGATTCTTTGTAATTTTGTGTAACTTGTAACTATTTTTCAAGAATTTCCCATTGTGTGTTTTCATTTTTGCCTTTCTCATATAGAAAGGTTATGCAATCACTTGAAAAACCGACTAGAGAAAATTTGTAGTTTTGCTTTGTAGTTTTGCTCAAAATTGCTACAGTGCTGCTCTAATAGTGTAACAGTCTTCTGTGCAATTTGTGAAAAGAAGGTCTAAATATGCGTTTTGTTGATTTTTTTTTGCGGAGTTTACTTGATGTAGGCCAAAATTAGAAATTTTGTCGAAAAAGTAGTGCAATGTTTCGCGCTTTCTCCTACTGTGGACTGTAGGTGTAAGATTGATTCATTTTTTCAATGTCAGAAATGAAGTCCGCATTACATGTTGTTGATCGAAGTCACCAAAAATATGAAGCTTTACTTCAGAGGTTCCATATTCGAAGTAATTTACGACAACTAGAACTAGAAAGTTATGACAAATTGCGTTTGCCCGAAATAAAAAAAGGCAGGTAGGTCAGGCAGATTAATCACAGATGTTTCACAGATTTTGAATTTTCTGCACAGATTTCTGAAAATGACACAGATTTTCACAGATTTCTGAAAATGATCACACAGATTCCGATGAATAAATGACCGATTTTCACACACAGATTTTGTTTGGACAGAAGATCATCGAGCGAGCACAGTTTAGCCAAAGCCAAAGGGTAGGGGAAAGTCTTATAAAGCCTGCTCCTGCTAGCCAAAATGCCCTCCTTCCTTTCTTAAAAGCATTTAAGAAGCATTTAAGCATTTAAGACATTTAAGACTTAAGCTTTTAATTCTTAAAAGCATTAACCAAAAATTTATCACTAACACTAACACTTTTCGTAGGATCTTTCTGCTATGAAAGTTTGGTATTTGTCATTTGCTAGAAAGTATGAAAAAACTGAAAATTCCATTTGGCAGCTTTTCGATGTAAGATTTTGCTTCGACTAAATAAGCGTTTTATCCGCCATTTCTTTGACATTCTGATTATCTCAAAACAGTTGGACTTTATGGACATTTCAAGAAGCATAATGCATCTCATTGTTGTGGGGTAAAATGTCTTTCGTTGTGTGTGTGTCATGCCATTGACATATTGTTGTGAGACATATTTTACGGCTGCTGGAGCATGGCAATGTCTGAGGCAAGCGAAAAAAAAACTAAGAATGTGGTCATTTTGAAAAATGTGTTTATATCAATCTGAGAATTCTCATCTTTTCTATTTGAGTCATTGAAAATGTTATGTTCCTTAGCCGCATTGCAATGAAATACTCACATTCTCGAGTAAAATATATTAATACACTTGGAAATATCTTAATAATTTCTTAAGGCGGGGGCATATTATAACACTTCATTCAGCACATTCAGCATTCAGCGGTTGAGGAAAAAGGTACCGAAAACAAAAGGCGGAGCGTGTTTTTTGCTCACTAAATTGAATTCGATCTGCCTATACTGCCTGTGTGTGCCGATGATGGCCGATGATGATGTGGTACTACGGCGGGACGGACGGAGGAAAATGGGTAGGTAGTGAGACCTTTTGTTTTTTTTATTTTTTGCTCACCAAATTGTGTGATTGTGAACTGACACACTGCTATTGGGGTACGCCGCAAAACGAACGGTCACAGCAGATTTATTTTCACAGACACAGGTTTTGTTTGGGTTTGGTCACAGAATTTTTGGAAAAAATGGCCTGCCATCCCTGTGCTGGGTTGTTGCGCGCAGCATATCGCTCGCTAACACGAGTTGAGAATTATATACTCTCGTCGTTGTCTCTGACTCTGGGGGGGTGGGGTCTTTCATCACGTTCATCATAATAATTCGTATTTTTTTTTGGTTTGGTGAACTTTCTTTGATTTCAGATTGTCATTTAAATTTAAATTTTGACTCACTCTCAGTCAGTAGACCTTTCCAACCGTGCCGAAATGAGATTTTTAGGACCAATAGAAAAAAAGGTATGGCCAGAGGGCAGAAAGTTGGTATGATTTTTGATAACGAAGTGCCGACTTTAGTAACAGCTACTGATGTTCTTCATTCATGAACCATTCCTAGATTAGGAGTAAAAATTGATGCTACTCCTGGATGATTAAATCAAACTAATTTTTTTTATAAATCAACCAGGTCTATTTTTGGTCAATGTTCAGAACCGTTTGCGGAGCTAACCATAGATTTATACTTATTGTAGTTGAAAGTATTCCTATATTTTTTTTTTGCCTTTGGCGACTTCCGGTTCAACAATATTCGTTACAAACCATCACAATATTGGTATGTTTTTCGAACGGGTTTGATGAGTAGATGTCAGAAAACGATGTTTGAAGTTGATTCAATATCCAAGATGGCGACTTCCGGTTTGTTGATATTCCTTGAAAACCCATACAATATGGACGATATTTTCGGAACGGAATTGATGAGTAGACGGGTCAGACCGGACGATGTTTGAGGTAGTTTTGAAATCCAAATTGCTGCGTCAATTGCTTAAAATTGCAAGTTCAGTTATTTATTTGAGTCCAAACGCGTCTTCAATTGGCCCAAACGCGATTCGAAATATATATCAACCCAGAGTGTTCCGAAATTTCAAATTATTTGCATTTGAATAACTGTGAACAGTTTCGTCCAATGTACTCGAACCATCCCGTTTGACTTCTTTTTGTTTTAAAATTGCATTGTAGAGTAGATTTTCGGGGCGGTATTGGAACAACGTATTTTCAACGCTTTTTAGAACAGTTTTTAGGTTTCTATTGCTGTGTGAATGGGCTAAATTTTAATCATTTAGAATCATGATTCATATATAATTCCCACAAACGAATTATATACAAATGGACTACGTCGACTTCCGAGATGTGGATAATAGAATTATTTTACTATTTTATAATCAAACTAGCCCGTCCCGTCGAACTTCGTCTCGACCAAAATAGTTTTCTTGAAATCTCTGTGAACTTTCACTGAAATTACTGTCGTAACTTTGTTTATCTTCTCTTCTGTTGAATACGAAGCCATTCAACAGAAGCCATACAGGATCGGAATAATGGTTTCTCTTATTCAATATGAGTTTTTTTCGAACAGATTTGACAAGTGGACAAGTCTGACGAAAACGATGTTTCGAGCCGTTTCTAAATCCAAGATGGCGACTTCCAATATGAGTATTTTTCGAACGGATTTGATGTGTGGATGACTGATTCTGAACGACGTTCGAAGCCGTTTCCGTTAATCCAAGATCCAAGACTTCCGGCTTTCATCGATATTCGTGATAAACCATCATAATATGAGTTTTGTCGTGAATACGACTTACTTACGACTTTCAGAAAGTTGATATGATTTTTGATAACGAAGTGCCGAATTCTGGGAAGCCTTTCTTTTTTGCTAATGTTTATATAAAAGGATTCCCTAATTAAAATAATTCTTTTTTTTTTATATGAAGGGCAAAAAAGTGATTGAAAACCGTTCAATTTGACCGTATTGGAGTCAAAATCCTGGATCCAATGGATCGACTCGGTCTGTGCCCCAAAAGGAAGAGAAGGAGTCAAAATTGAACGACTTTGATATCCTCTTATGTTGGACTTAGCTCACTTAGCGCATAATGAAACCACAAAATTAACATTGTTGAACAGATCTATGATTGATGATTCATGATTTCAACAAAGGCCGGATCTAGAAATGGTAAAGAAAAACGACGTATTCTTGCGCGTTCTTAAATTCGCGATAAGAATATTCCTAGAATGAAAACGCACTGAACTGCTAGAAGTACTGCTTTTTCACTCAAATGTTTGAAAATTCAACGCTTACTCTAATGTATGAATAAAGAAGAACTCGAGAGAACTCATGGCCTTAGTAGATTTTACTCAAATCCATACTCAAATCCATTTGACATATTGTTCCAGTTAAAGAATTTGAGTAAACGCAACTCAAACCATTAGTTATGTGTTTTCAAAGAGCCAACTATACCGATTTCTCGGTATTTATACCGACGGTATTTATACCGACTCGATACAGGAATACAGATATGCTCTCTCAAAATACCGATATTTCAATTTTCATACAGATAAATACCGATTTTCAGTTTTTGTGTTGGATTCCATAGGGGTAAACCAGGTCGAGCGACTTTTTGTTTTTTTTTTTTGGTCGCAAAATCAGTTTTCGCACAAAATTGATGTTTGATTTTTCGAGAAAGCTATTGTACAGATAGCAGATAGTTTTTTCTCGCCAAATACAGATTTTTGGAAAAAACAGAGCACGTTGGCAGTGAGACATTTTTTTTTTTTTGCTCACCAAGTTAGTTTCGAACAGCTACTATACTATGATGGAACGGGAAATGGTCACAGATTTTCACAGACAGGGTTTTGGCTTGATCACAGATTTTTCATAAAATGACCTGACATCCCTGTGCCTTTTTTTTTTGTTTTTTTTTTTTTTTTGGATAGTTCATTTCACGGCATTCACATATTTTCATAGCAATTGGTGAATTTAATGTTTTTATGTAAGTTATTAATCATTTGTAAGAAAGTTGATAAATCATTGCGTTTGATGATACAGAATATATCATCAACGTATCTCCACCAGCGATTAGGTAATAATCCCTGGTTTAAATAATTCGCATAAAAACGGGGAGAGCGGATTACCCATTGGTTCCCCCTAGTAACTCAGAGTTCGCAGATTTCTTTCCCCAACCTTTGAGAAGGCTATGTGAAAATATGAGAATGGTATTTTTTAGTGTTTTTGAAAACTGCTAATATTAATATTGCGCCATCGTGCAGGTCTAGCCGAAAATTCTGAGTACGCAGATTTCTTTCCCCAACCTTTGAGAAGGCTATGTGAAAATATGAGAATGGTATTTTTTAGTGTTTTTCAGTAGAATATGGGATCACCCTTCATACCTTCATTAGAGTGCAGAAATAATAAGTTGTAGAAGGCTTTTTGAATATATTCACAAAATGAAAACTTACCGCTAGGAATCAGTATTATCTATTTTTCGCAAGCAATCAATTCGCACCACTATTTTTTCTTTACAAATCTAGAAATTTTCACACCTTTACGTCCGAAAATGTTATGTTATTTGACAGATCTTTATTTCTGCTGATAGTGTGTATAGTGATGATTACTGAAATTCTTCATTATTTTTTATTAATTTTCCGGATATTGGTAAAACAACTTTCACTGCAGTTCGTCAAGAGAAATGACATTTCAGAGTTCACAGACCATGTCAGGCAAATAATAAATAATCGTAACTTTTACATAGGATTTTCCGATATTCAGTATAGTTCCGTAGATAGATGACCGTAAGTTGGATAAATTTTACGTATCTTTCAGTAAAAATAATATTTTACAGATCGTTGCTGGAAAAATTATTACCGAACACAAAAATAGAAAATTTTTGTGTATAAGAAATTGCTTTGAAGTTTGTTCTGTCGGGTATTCACACATTCACGTATGAGTAATTCCTTAAAACGGACTGTTCAGAATAGAAATCAGTGCATTTGTTCAATTTTAGCTTACATTAGCTGGTATTACATATTTTCACATTGATCTTTGGTGATATTTCTTCTGTTTGAGCTAAAGCGAGTGTGTGTCGAATTCCGATCCGTTGATTGTAAGTTAAGTAATCAGAAAAATAATGGAGCGAAACGTTGACCACTTAGTCTTTTGACAAGTTGTAATAGCAATTCTATGAGCAACATGTTTGAGAATTCCGATTTCCATTGTTCATTACTTTCTTGGAGGAAAATAGGACCATTCCACCACAATGAAATAGCAATGAGAAATCTTTTTTGTTTACACACCTCGCGATCATCAGATCAGCTGGGTTTTCTTTTGAACTGACATGATGCCGCCATTCTAGTATAGATGATCTTTGTTGAATAATAGTAACTCGATTAGCAATGGGGATGTAGGCTATTTGTTAGCGGGTTTACTGATAAAATTTAAGGTTAGCATTGAATCTGCCCAATAGTTCTACTGATTCTTCTTCTCGAATGTACATAACGCGAGGAATTGGGATGATTTGGGACAGTCCAACTATTTGTTGATTATACCATTCCCACTGCAGTCTTCCAGTCAGTTCTTTGGGTATTGCAGAATCCCAGTCTAATATTTAGCTTTTCAAAAATATTTTGCATGAGTATTTTTCCGTGATCAATCACAGGGCTTAATATTCCCAGAGTATCGAATATTTTCTGGATTTCAGACAGTATTTGTTTTTTTTGTCGTTTTTTGTTTATATTCCGTTTCGCTGCTGAAACCTAAACTGTCGGTTTTAGAATTCCAATTTAATTCCAAAATTTTAATTGATTTTCCTGGTTCATTTGCAATGTAACCTGAATTGGATTTCCATTTGTGAAATTCAAATCCAGCGTTTTGCATTGTTTCTGCATTAACTGCTGTTTTATTGTTATCCAGCGCTAATTTGTTTCAAATTATTTATAAATCTTAGGCAATAAGCAACGATTCTTTGTAATTTTGTGTAACTTGTAACTATTTTTCAAGAATTTCCCATTGTGTGTTTTCATTTTTGCCTTTCTCATATAGAAAGGTTATGCAATCACTTGAAAAACCGACTAGAGAAAATTTGTAGTTTTGCTTTGTAGTTTTGCTCAAAATTGCTACAGTGCTGCTCTAATAGTGTAACAGTCTTCTGTGCAATTTGTGAAAAGAAGGTCTAAATATGCGTTTTGTTGATTTTTTTTTGCGGAGTTTACTTGATGTAGGCCAAAATTAGAAATTTTGTCGAAAAAGTAGTGCAATGTTTCGCGCTTTCTCCTACTGTGGACTGTAGGTGTAAGATTGATTCATTTTTTCAATGTCAGAAATGAAGTCCGCATTACATGTTGTTGATCGAAGTCACCAAAAATATGAAGCTTTACTTCAGAGGTTCCATATTCGAAGTAATTTACGACAACTAGAACTAGAAAGTTATGACAAATTGCGTTTGCCCGAAATAAAAAAAAGGCAGGTAGGTCAGGCAGATTAATCACAGATGTTTCACAGATTTTGAATTTTCTGCACAGATTTCTGAAAATGACACAGATTTTCACAGATTTCTGAAAATGATCACACAGATTCCGATGAATAAATGACCGATTTTCACACACAGATTTTGTTTGGACAGAAGATCATCGAGCGAGCACAGTTTAGCCAAAGCCAAAGGGTAGGGGAAAGTCTTATAAAGCCTGCTCCTGCTAGCCAAAATGCCCTCCTTCCTTTCTTAAAAGCATTTAAGACTTTTCTAAACCAAAAATTTATCACTAACACTAACACTTTTCGTAGGATCTTTCTGCTATGAAAGTTTGGTATTTGTCGTTTGCTAGAAAGTATGAAAAAACTGAAAATTCCATTTGGCAGCTTTTCGATGTAAGATTTTGCTTCGACTAAATAAGCGTTTTATCCGCCATTTCTTTGACATTCTGATTATCTCAAAACAGTTGGACTTTATGGACATTTCAAGAAGCATAATGCATCTCATTGTTGTGGGGTAAAATGTCTTTCGTTGTGTGTGTGTCATGCCATTGACATATTGTTGTGAGACATATTTTACGGCTGCTGGAGCATGGCAATGTCTGAGGCAAGCGAAAAAAAAACTAAGAATGTGGTCATTTTGAAAAATGTGTTTATATCAATCTGAGAATTCTCATCTTTTCTATTTGAGTCATTGAAAATGTTATGTTCCTTAGCCGCATTGCAATGAAATACTCACATTCTCGAGTAAAATATATTAATACACTTGGAAATATCTTAATAATTTCTTAAGGCGGGGGCATATTATAACACTTCATTCAGCACATTCAGCATTCAGCGGTTGAGGAAAAAGGTACCGAAAACAAAAGGCGGAGCGTGTTTTTTGCTCACTAAATTGAATTCGATCTGCCTATACTGCCTGTGTGTGCCGATGATGGCCGATGATGATGTGGTACTACGGCGGGACGGACGGAGGAAAATGGGTAGGTAGTGAGACCTTTTGTTTTTTTTATTTTTTGCTCACCAAATTGTGTGATTGTGAACTGACACACTGCTATTGGGGTACGCCGCAAAACGAACGGTCACAGCAGATTTATTTTCACAGACACAGGTTTTGTTTGGGTTTGGTCACAGAATTTTTGGAAAAAATGGCCTGCCATCCCTGTGCTGGGTTGTTGCGCGCAGCATATCGCTCGCTAACACGAGTTGAGAATTATATACTCTCGTCGTTGTCTCTGACTCTGGGGGGGTGGGGTCTTTCATCACGTTCATCATAATAATTCGTATTTTTTTTTGGTTTGGTGAACTTTCTTTGATTTCAGATTGTCATTTAAATTTAAATTTTGACTCACTCTCAGTCAGTAGACCTTTCCAACCGTGCCGAAATGAGATTTTTAGGACCAATAGAAAAAAAGGTATGGCCAGAGGGCAGAAAGTTGGTATGATTTTTGATAACGAAGTGCCGACTTTAGTAACAGCTACTGATGTTCTTCATTCATGAACCATTCCTAGATTAGGAGTAAAAATTGATGCTACTCCTGGATGATTAAATCAAACTAATTTTTTTTATAAATCAACCAGGTCTATTTTTGGTCAATGTTCAGAACCGTTTGCGGAGCTAACCATAGATTTATACTTATTGTAGTTGAAAGTATTCCTATATTTTTTTTTTTGCCTTTGGCGACTTCCGGTTCAACAATATTCGTTACAAACCATCACAATATTGGTATGTTTTTCGAACGGGTTTGATGAGTAGATGTCAGAAAACGATGTTTGAAGTTGATTCAATATCCAAGATGGCGACTTCCGGTTTGTTGATATTCCTTGAAAACCCATACAATATGGACGATATTTTCGGAACGGAATTGATGAGTAGACGGGTCAGACCGGACGATGTTTGAGGTAGTTTTGAAATCCAAATTGCTGCGTCAATTGCTTAAAATTGCAAGTTCAGTTATTTATTTGAGTCCAAACGCGTCTTCAATTGGCCCAAACGCGATTCGAAATATATATCAACCCAGAGTGTTCCGAAATTTCAAATTATTTGCATTTGAATAACTGTGAACAGTTTCGTCCAATGTACTCGAACCATCCCGTTTGACTTCTTTTTGTTTTAAAATTGCATTGTAGAGTAGATTTTCGGGGCGGTATTGGAACAACGTATTTTCAACGCTTTTTAGAACAGTTTTTAGGTTTCTATTGCTGTGTGAATGGGCTAAATTTTAATCATTTAGAATCATGATTCATATATAATTCCCACAAACGAATTATATACAAATGGACTACGTCGACTTCCGAGATGTGGATAATAGAATTATTTTACTATTTTATAATCAAACTAGCCCGTCCCGTCGAACTTCGTCTCGACCAAAATAGTTTTCTTGAAATCTCTGTGAACTTTCACTGAAATTACTGTCGTAACTTTGTTTATCTTCTCTTCTGTTGAATACGAAGCCATTCAACAGAAGCCATACAGGATCGGAATAATGGTTTCTCTTATTCAATATGAGTTTTTTTCGAACAGATTTGACAAGTGGACAAGTCTGACGAAAACGATGTTTCGAGCCGTTTCTAAATCCAAGATGGCGACTTCCAATATGAGTATTTTTCGAACGGATTTGATGTGTGGATGACTGATTCTGAACGACGTTCGAAGCCGTTTCCGTTAATCCAAGATCCAAGACTTCCGGCTTTCATCGATATTCGTGATAAACCATCATAATATGAGTTTTGTCGTGAATACGACTTACTTACGACTTTCAGAAAGTTGATATGATTTTTGATAACGAAGTGCCGAATTCTGGGAAGCCTTTCTTTTTTGCTAATGTTTATATAAAAGGATTCCCTAATTAAAATAATTCTTTTTTTTTTTATATGAAGGGCAAAAAAGTGATTGAAAACCGTTCAATTTGACCGTATTGGAGTCAAAATCCTGGATCCAATGGATCGACTCGGTCTGTGCCCCAAAAGGAAGAGAAGGAGTCAAAATTGAACGACTTTGATATCCTCTTATGTTGGACTTAGCTTACTTAGCGCATAATGAAACCACAAAATTAACATTGTTGAACAGATCTATGATTGATGATTCATGATTTCAACAAAGGCCGGATCTAGAAATGGTAAAGAAAAACGACGTATTCTTGCGCGTTCTTAAATTCGCGATAAGAATATTCCTAGAATGAAAACGCACTGAACTGCTAGAAGTACTGCTTTTTCACTCAAATGTTTGAAAATTCAACGCTTACTCTAATGTATGAATAAAGAAGAACTCGAGAGAACTCATGGCCTTAGTAGATTTTACTCAAATCCATACTCAAATCCATTTGACATATTGTTCCAGTTAAAGAATTTGAGTAAACGCAACTCAAACCATTAGTTATGTGTTTTCAAAGAGCCAACTATACCGATTTCTCGGTATTTATACCGACGGTATTTATACCGACTCGATACAGGAATACAGATATGCTCTCTCAAAATACCGATATTTCAATTTTCATACAGATAAATACCGATTTTCAGTTTTTGTGTTGGATTCCATAGGGGTAAACCAGGTCGAGCGACTTTTTGTTTTTTTTTTTTGGTCGCAAAATCAGTTTTCGCACAAAATTGATGTTTGATTTTTCGAGAAAGCTATTGTACAGATAGCAGATAGTTTTTTCTCGCCAAATACAGATTTTTGGAAAAAACAGAGCACGTTGGCAGTGAGACATTTTTTTTTTTTTTGCTCACCAAGTTAGTTTCGAACAGCTACTATACTATGATGGAACGGGAAATGGTCACAGATTTTCACAGACAGGGTTTTGGCTTGATCACAGATTTTTCATAAAATGACCTGACATCCCTGTGCCTTTTTTTTTTTGTTTTTTTTTTTTTTGGATAGTTCATTTCACGGCATTCACATATTTTCATAGCAATTGGTGAATTTAATGTTTTTATGTAAGTTATTAATCATTTGTAAGAAAGTTGATAAATCATTGCGTTTGATGATACAGAATATATCATCAACGTATCTCCACCAGCGATTAGGTAATAATCCCTGGTTTTTCAAAAGTTCTTCAAGATTTGCCATAAATAATTCGCATAAAAACGGGGAGAGCGGATTACCCATTGGTTCCCCCTAGTAACTCAGAGTTCGCAGATTTCTTTCCCCAACCTTTGAGAAGGCTATGTGAAAATATGAGAATGGTATTTTTTAGTGTTTTTGAAAACTGCTAATATTAATATTGCGCCATCGTGCAGGTCTAGCCGAAAATTCTGAGTACGCAGATTTCTTTCCCCAACCTTTGAGAAGGCTATGTGAAAATATGAGAATGGTATTTTTTAGTGTTTTTCAGTAGAATATGGGATCACCCTTCATACCTTCATTAGAGTGCAGAAATAATAAGTTGTAGAAGGCTTTTTGAATATATTCACAAAATGAAAACTTACCGCTAGGAATCAGTATTATCTATTTTTCGCAAGCAATCAATTCGCACCACTATTTTTTCTTTACAAATCTAGAAATTTTCACACCTTTACGTCCGAAAATGTTATGTTATTTGACAGATCTTTATTTCTGCTGATAGTGTGTATAGTGATGATTACTGAAATTCTTCATTATTTTTTATTAATTTTCCGGATATTGGTAAAACAACTTTCACTGCAGTTCGTCAAGAGAAATGACATTTCAGAGTTCACAGACCATGTCAGGCAAATAATAAATAATCGTAACTTTTACATAGGATTTTCCGATATTCAGTATAGTTCCGTAGATAGATGACCGTAAGTTGGATAAATTTTACGTATCTTTCAGTAAAAATAATATTTTACAGATCGTTGCTGGAAAAATTATTACCGAACACAAAAATAGAAATTTTTTGTGTATAAGAAATTGCTTTGAAGTTTGTTCTGTCGGGTATTCACACATTCACGTATGAGTAATTCCTTAAAACGGACTGTTCAGAATAGAAATCAGTGCATTTGTTCAATTTTAGCTTACATTAGCTGGTATTACATATTTTCCACATTGATCTTTGGTGATATTTCTTCTTTTTGAGCTAAAGCGAGTGTGTGTCGAATTCCGATCCGTTGATTGTAAGTTAAGTAATCAGAAAAATAATGGAGCGAAACGTTGACCACTTAGTCTTTTGACAAGTTGTAATAGCAATTCTATGAGCAACATGTTTGAGAATTCCGATTTCCATTGTTCATTACTTTCTTGGAGGAAAATAGGACCATTCCACCACAATGAAATAGCAATGAGAAATCTTTTTTGTTTACACACCTCGCGATCATCAGATCAGCTGGGTTTTCTTTTGAACTGACATGATGCCGCCATTCTAGTATAGATGATCTTTGTTGAATAATAGTAACTCGATTAGCAATGGGGATGTAGGCTATTTGTTAGCGGGTTTACTGATAAAATTCAAGGTTAGCATTGAATCTGCCCAATAGTTCTACTGATTCTTCTTCTCGAATGTACATAACGCGAGGAATTGGGATGATTTGGGACAGTCCAACTATTTGTTGATTATACCATTCCCACTGCAGTCTTCCAGTCAGTTCTTTGGGTATTGCAGAATCCCAGTCTAATATTTAGCTTTTCAAAAATATTTTGCATGAGTATTTTTCCGTGATCAATCACAGGGCTTAATATTCCCAGAGTATCGAATATTTTCTGGATTTCAGACAGTATTTGTTTTTTTTGTCGTTTTTTGTTTATATTCCGTTTCGCTGCTGAAACCTAAACTGTCGGTTTTAGAATTCCAATTTAATTCCAAAATTTTAATTGATTTTCCTGGTTCATTTGCAATGTAACCTGAATTGGATTTCCATTTGTGAAATTCAAATCCAGCGTTTTGCATTGTTTCTGCATTAACTGCTGTTTTATTGTTATCCAGCGCTAATTTGTTTCAAATTATTTATAAATCTTAGGCAATAAGCAACGATTCTTTGTAATTTTGTGTAACTTGTAACTATTTTTCAAGAATTTCCCATTGTGTGTTTTCATTTTTGCCTTTCTCATATAGAAAGGTTATGCAATCACTTGAAAAACCGACTAGAGAAAATTTGTAGTTTTGCTTTGTAGTTTTGCTCAAAATTGCTACAGTGCTGCTCTAATAGTGTAACAGTCTTCTGTGCAATTTGTGAAAAGAAGGTCTAAATATGCGTTTTGTTGATTTTTTTTGCGGAGTTTACTTGATGTAGGCCAAAATTAGAAATTTTGTCGAAAAAGTAGTGCAATGTTTCGCGCTTTCTCCTACTGTGGACTGTAGGTGTAAGATTGATTCATTTTTTCAATGTCAGAAATGAAGTCCGCATTACATGTTGTTGATCGAAGTCACCAAAAATATGAAGCTTTACTTCAGAGGTTCCATATTCGAAGTAATTTACGACAACTAGAACTAGAAAGTTATGACAAATTGCGTTTGCCCGAAATAAAAAAAGGCAGGTAGGTCAGGCAGATTAATCACAGATGTTTCACAGATTTTGAATTTTCTGCACAGATTTCTGAAAATGACACAGATTTTCACAGATTTCTGAAAATGATCACACAGATTCCGATGAATAAATGACCGATTTTCACACACAGATTTTGTTTGGACAGAAGATCATCGAGCGAGCACAGTTTAGCCAAAGCCAAAGGGTAGGGGAAAGTCTTATAAAGCCTGCTCCTGCTAGCCAAAATGCCCTCCTTCCTTTCTTAAAAGCATTTAAGACTTTTCTAAACCAAAAATTTATCACTAACACTAACACTTTTCGTAGGATCTTTCTGCTATGAAAGTTTGGTATTTGTCGTTTGCTAGAAAGTATGAAAAAACTGAAAATTCCATTTGGCAGCTTTTCGATGTAAGATTTTGCTTCGACTAAATAAGCGTTTTATCCGCCATTTCTTTGACATTCTGATTATCTCAAAACAGTTGGACTTTATGGACATTTCAAGAAGCATAATGCATCTCATTGTTGTGGGGTAAAATGTCTTTCGTTGTGTGTGTGTCATGCCATTGACATATTGTTGTGAGACATATTTTACGGCTGCTGGAGCATGGCAATGTCTGAGGCAAGCGAAAAAAAAACTAAGAATGTGGTCATTTTGAAAAATGTGTTTATATCAATCTGAGAATTCTCATCTTTTCTATTTGAGTCATTGAAAATGTTATGTTCCTTAGCCGCATTGCAATGAAATACTCACATTCTCGAGTAAAATATATTAATACACTTGGAAATATCTTAATAATTTCTTAAGGCGGGGGCATATTATAACACTTCATTCAGCACATTCAGCATTCAGCGGTTGAGGAAAAAGGTACCGAAAACAAAAGGCGGAGCGTGTTTTTTGCTCACTAAATTGAATTCGATCTGCCTATACTGCCTGTGTGTGCCGATGATGGCCGATGATGATGTGGTACTACGGCGGGACGGACGGAGGAAAATGGGTAGGTAGTGAGACCTTTTGTTTTTTTTATTTTTTGCTCACCAAATTGTGTGATTGTGAACTGACACACTGCTATTGGGGTACGCCGTAAAACGAACGGTCACAGCAGATTTATTTTCACAGACACAGGTTTTGTTTGGGTTTGGTCACAGAATTTTTGGAAAAAATGGCCTGCCATCCCTGTGCTGGGTTGTTGCGCGCAGCATATCGCTCGCTAACACGAGTTGAGAATTATATACTCTCGTCGTTGTCTCTGACTCTGGGGGGGTGGGGTCTTTCATCACGTTCATCATAATAATTCGTATTTTTTTTTGGTTTGGTGAACTTTCTTTGATTTCAGATTGTCATTTAAATTTAAATTTTGACTCACTCTCAGTCAGTAGACCTTTCCAACCGTGCCGAAATGAGATTTTTAGGACCAATAGAAAAAAAGGTATGGCCAGAGGGCAGAAAGTTGGTATGATTTTTGATAACGAAGTGCCGACTTTAGTAACAGCTACTGATGTTCTTCATTCATGAACCATTCCTAGATTAGGAGTAAAAATTGATGCTACTCCTGGATGATTAAATCAAACTAATTTTTTTTATAAATCAACCAGGTCTATTTTTGGTCAATGTTCAGAACCGTTTGCGGAGCTAACCATAGATTTATACTTATTGTAGTTGAAAGTATTCCTATATTTTTTTTTTTGCCTTTGGCGACTTCCGGTTCAACAATATTCGTTACAAACCATCACAATATTGGTATGTTTTTCGAACGGGTTTGATGAGTAGATGTCAGAAAACGATGTTTGAAGTTGATTCAATATCCAAGATGGCGACTTCCGGTTTGTTGATATTCCTTGAAAACCCATACAATATGGACGATATTTTCGGAACGGAATTGATGAGTAGACGGGTCAGACCGGACGATGTTTGAGGTAGTTTTGAAATCCAAATTGCTGCGTCAATTGCTTAAAATTGCAAGTTCAGTTATTTATTTGAGTCCAAACGCGTCTTCAATTGGCCCAAACGCGATTCGAAATATATATCAACCCAGAGTGTTCCGAAATTTCAAATTATTTGCATTTGAATAACTGTGAACAGTTTCGTCCAATGTACTCGAACCATCCCGTTTGACTTCTTTTTGTTTTAAAATTGCATTGTAGAGTAGATTTTCGGGGCGGTATTGGAACAACGTATTTTCAACGCTTTTTAGAACAGTTTTTAGGTTTCTATTGCTGTGTGAATGGGCTAAATTTTAATCATTTAGAATCATGATTCATATATAATTCCCACAAACGAATTATATACAAATGGACTACGTCGACTTCCGAGATGTGGATAATAGAATTATTTTACTATTTTATAATCAAACTAGCCCGTCCCGTCGAACTTCGTCTCGACCAAAATAGTTTTCTTGAAATCTCTGTGAACTTTCACTGAAATTACTGTCGTAACTTTGTTTATCTTCTCTTCTGTTGAATACGAAGCCATTCAACAGAAGCCATACAGGATCGGAATAATGGTTTCTCTTATTCAATATGAGTTTTTTTCGAACAGATTTGACAAGTGGACAAGTCTGACGAAAACGATGTTTCGAGCCGTTTCTAAATCCAAGATGGCGACTTCCAATATGAGTATTTTTCGAACGGATTTGATGTGTGGATGACTGATTCTGAACGACGTTCGAAGCCGTTTCCGTTAATCCAAGATCCAAGACTTCCGGCTTTCATCGATATTCGTGATAAACCATCATAATATGAGTTTTGTCGTGAATACGACTTACTTACGACTTTCAGAAAGTTGATATGATTTTTGATAACGAAGTGCCGAATTCTGGGAAGCCTTTCTTTTTTGCTAATGTTTATATAAAAGGATTCCCTAATTAAAATAATTCTTTTTTTTTTTATATGAAGGGCAAAAAAGTGATTGAAAACCGTTCAATTTGACCGTATTGGAGTCAAAATCCTGGATCCAATGGATCGACTCGGTCTGTGCCCCAAAAGGAAGAGAAGGAGTCAAAATTGAACGACTTTGATATCCTCTTATGTTGGACTTAGCTCACTTAGCGCATAATGAAACCACAAAATTAACATTGTTGAACAGATCTATGATTGATGATTCATGATTTCAACAAAGGCCGGATCTAGAAATGGTAAAGAAAAACGACGTATTCTTGCGCGTTCTTAAATTCGCGATAAGAATATTCCTAGAATGAAAACGCACTGAACTGCTAGAAGTACTGCTTTTTCACTCAAATGTTTGAAAATTCAACGCTTACTCTAATGTATGAATAAAGAAGAACTCGAGAGAACTCATGGCCTTAGTAGATTTTACTCAAATCCATACTCAAATCCATTTGACATATTGTTCCAGTTAAAGAATTTGAGTAAACGCAACTCAAACCATTAGTTATGTGTTTTCAAAGAGCCAACTATACCGATTTCTCGGTATTTATACCGACGGTATTTATACCGACTCGATACAGGAATACAGATATGCTCTCTCAAAATACCGATATTTCAATTTTCATACAGATAAATACCGATTTTCAGTTTTTGTGTTGGATTCCATAGGGGTAAACCAGGTCGAGCGACTTTTTGTTTTTTTTTTTTTGGTCGCAAAATCAGTTTTCGCACAAAATTGATGTTTGATTTTTCGAGAAAGCTATTGTACAGATAGCAGATAGTTTTTTCTCGCCAAATACAGATTTTTGGAAAAAACAGAGCACGTTGGCAGTGAGACATTTTTTTTTTTTGCTCACCAAGTTAGTTTCGAACAGCTACTATACTATGATGGAACGGGAAATGGTCACAGATTTTCACAGACAGGGTTTTGGCTTGATCACAGATTTTTCATAAAATGACCTGACATCCCTGTGCCTTTTTTTTTTGTTTTTTTTTTTTTTTTTGGATAGTTCATTTCACGGCATTCACATATTTTCATAGCAATTGGTGAATTTAATGTTTTTATGTAAGTTATTAATCATTTGTAAGAAAGTTGATAAATCATTGCGTTTGATGATACAGAATATATCATCAACGTATCTCCACCAGCGATTAGGTAATAATCCCTGGTTTTTCAAAAGTTCTTCAAGATTTGCCATAAATAATTCGCATAAAAACGGGGAGAGCGGATTACCCATTGGTTCCCCCTAGTAACTCAGAGTTCGCAGATTTCTTTCCCCAACCTTTGAGAAGGCTATGTGAAAATATGAGAATGGTATTTTTTAGTGTTTTTGAAAACTGCTAATATTAATATTGCGCCATCGTGCAGGTCTAGCCGAAAATTCTGAGTACGCAGATTTCTTTCCCCAACCTTTGAGAAGGCTATGTGAAAATATGAGAATGGTATTTTTTAGTGTTTTTCAGTAGAATATGGGATCACCCTTCATACCTTCATTAGAGTGCAGAAATAATAAGTTGTAGAAGGCTTTTTGAATATATTCACAAAATGAAAACTTACCGCTAGGAATCAGTATTATCTATTTTTCGCAAGCAATCAATTCGCACCACTATTTTTTCTTTACAAATCTAGAAATTTTCACACCTTTACGTCCGAAAATGTTATGTTATTTGACAGATCTTTATTTCTGCTGATAGTGTGTATAGTGATGATTACTGAAATTCTTCATTATTTTTTATTAATTTTCCGGATATTGGTAAAACAACTTTCACTGCAGTTCGTCAAGAGAAATGACATTTCAGAGTTCACAGACCATGTCAGGCAAATAATAAATAATCGTAACTTTTACATAGGATTTTCCGATATTCAGTATAGTTCCGTAGATAGATGACCGTAAGTTGGATAAATTTTACGTATCTTTCAGTAAAAATAATATTTTACAGATCGTTGCTGGAAAAATTATTACCGAACACAAAAATAGAAATTTTTTGTGTATAAGAAATTGCTTTGAAGTTTGTTCTGTCGGGTATTCACACATTCACGTATGAGTAATTCCTTAAAACGGACTGTTCAGAATAGAAATCAGTGCATTTGTTCAATTTTAGCTTACATTAGCTGGTATTACATATTTTCCACATTGATCTTTGGTGATATTTCTTCTTTTTGAGCTAAAGCGAGTGTGTGTCGAATTCCGATCCGTTGATTGTAAGTTAAGTAATCAGAAAAATAATGGAGCGAAACGTTGACCACTTAGTCTTTTGACAAGTTGTAATAGCAATTCTATGAGCAACATGTTTGAGAATTCCGATTTCCATTGTTCATTACTTTCTTGGAGGAAAATAGGACCATTCCACCACAATGAAATAGCAATGAGAAATCTTTTTTGTTTACACACCTCGCGATCATCAGATCAGCTGGGTTTTCTTTTGAACTGACATGATGCCGCCATTCTAGTATAGATGATCTTTGTTGAATAATAGTAACTCGATTAGCAATGGGGATGTAGGCTATTTGTTAGCGGGTTTACTGATAAAATTCAAGGTTAGCATTGAATCTGCCCAATAGTTCTACTGATTCTTCTTCTCGAATGTACATAACGCGAGGAATTGGGATGATTTGGGACAGTCCAACTATTTGTTGATTATACCATTCCCACTGCAGTCTTCCAGTCAGTTCTTTGGGTATTGCAGAATCCCAGTCTAATATTTAGCTTTTCAAAAATATTTTGCATGAGTATTTTTCCGTGATCAATCACAGGGCTTAATATTCCCAGAGTATCGAATATTTTCTGGATTTCAGACAGTATTTGTTTTTTTTGTCGTTTTTTGTTTATATTCCGTTTCGCTGCTGAAACCTAAACTGTCGGTTTTAGAATTCCAATTTAATTCCAAAATTTTAATTGATTTTCCTGGTTCATTTGCAATGTAACCTGAATTGGATTTCCATTTGTGAAATTCAAATCCAGCGTTTTGCATTGTTTCTGCATTAACTGCTGTTTTATTGTTATCCAGCGCTAATTTGTTTCAAATTATTTATAAATCTTAGGCAATAAGCAACGATTCTTTGTAATTTTGTGTAACTTGTAACTATTTTTCAAGAATTTCCCATTGTGTGTTTTCATTTTTGCCTTTCTCATATAGAAAGGTTATGCAATCACTTGAAAAACCGACTAGAGAAAATTTGTAGTTTTGCTTTGTAGTTTTGCTCAAAATTGCTACAGTGCTGCTCTAATAGTGTAACAGTCTTCTGTGCAATTTGTGAAAAGAAGGTCTAAATATGCGTTTTGTTGATTTTTTTTTGCGGAGTTTACTTGATGTAGGCCAAAATTAGAAATTTTGTCGAAAAAGTAGTGCAATGTTTCGCGCTTTCTCCTACTGTGGACTGTAGGTGTAAGATTGATTCATTTTTTCAATGTCAGAAATGAAGTCCGCATTACATGTTGTTGATCGAAGTCACCAAAAATATGAAGCTTTACTTCAGAGGTTCCATATTCGAAGTAATTTACGACAACTAGAACTAGAAAGTTATGACAAATTGCGTTTGCCCGAAATAAAAAAAGGCAGGTAGGTCAGGCAGATTAATCACAGATGTTTCACAGATTTTGAATTTTCTGCACAGATTTCTGAAAATGACACAGATTTTCACAGATTTCTGAAAATGATCACACAGATTCCGATGAATAAATGACCGATTTTCACACACAGATTTTGTTTGGACAGAAGATCATCGAGCGAGCACAGTTTAGCCAAAGCCAAAGGGTAGGGGAAAGTCTTATAAAGCCTGCTCCTGCTAGCCAAAATGCCCTCCTTCCTTTCTTAAAAGCATTTAAGACTTTTCTAAACCAAAAATTTATCACTAACACTAACACTTTTCGTAGGATCTTTCTGCTATGAAAGTTTGGTATTTGTCGTTTGCTAGAAAGTATGAAAAAACTGAAAATTCCATTTGGCAGCTTTTCGATGTAAGATTTTGCTTCGACTAAATAAGCGTTTTATCCGCCATTTCTTTGACATTCTGATTATCTCAAAACAGTTGGACTTTATGGACATTTCAAGAAGCATAATGCATCTCATTGTTGTGGGGTAAAATGTCTTTCGTTGTGTGTGTGTCATGCCATTGACATATTGTTGTGAGACATATTTTACGGCTGCTGGAGCATGGCAATGTCTGAGGCAAGCGAAAAAAAAACTAAGAATGTGGTCATTTTGAAAAATGTGTTTATATCAATCTGAGAATTCTCATCTTTTCTATTTGAGTCATTGAAAATGTTATGTTCCTTAGCCGCATTGCAATGAAATACTCACATTCTCGAGTAAAATATATTAATACACTTGGAAATATCTTAATAATTTCTTAAGGCGGGGGCATATTATAACACTTCATTCAGCACATTCAGCATTCAGCGGTTGAGGAAAAAGGTACCGAAAACAAAAGGCGGAGCGTGTTTTTTGCTCACTAAATTGAATTCGATCTGCCTATACTGCCTGTGTGTGCCGATGATGGCCGATGATGATGTGGTACTACGGCGGGACGGACGGAGGAAAATGGGTAGGTAGTGAGACCTTTTGTTTTTTTTATTTTTTGCTCACCAAATTGTGTGATTGTGAACTGACACACTGCTATTGGGGTACGCCGCAAAACGAACGGTCACAGCAGATTTATTTTCACAGACACAGGTTTTGTTTGGGTTTGGTCACAGAATTTTTGGAAAAAATGGCCTGCCATCCCTGTGCTGGGTTGTTGCGCGCAGCATATCGCTCGCTAACACGAGTTGAGAATTATATACTCTCGTCGTTGTCTCTGACTCTGGGGGGGTGGGGTCTTTCATCACGTTCATCATAATAATTCGTATTTTTTTTGGTTTGGTGAACTTTCTTTGATTTCAGATTGTCATTTAAATTTAAATTTTGACTCACTCTCAGTCAGTAGACCTTTCCAACCGTGCCGAAATGAGATTTTTAGGACCAATAGAAAAAAAGGTATGGCCAGAGGGCAGAAAGTTGGTATGATTTTTGATAACGAAGTGCCGACTTTAGTAACAGCTACTGATGTTCTTCATTCATGAACCATTCCTAGATTAGGAGTAAAAATTGATGCTACTCCTGGATGATTAAATCAAACTAATTTTTTTTATAAATCAACCAGGTCTATTTTTGGTCAATGTTCAGAACCGTTTGCGGAGCTAACCATAGATTTATACTTATTGTAGTTGAAAGTATTCCTATATTTTTTTTTTGCCTTTGGCGACTTCCGGTTCAACAATATTCGTTACAAACCATCACAATATTGGTATGTTTTTCGAACGGGTTTGATGAGTAGATGTCAGAAAACGATGTTTGAAGTTGATTCAATATCCAAGATGGCGACTTCCGGTTTGTTGATATTCCTTGAAAACCCATACAATATGGACGATATTTTCGGAACGGAATTGATGAGTAGACGGGTCAGACCGGACGATGTTTGAGGTAGTTTTGAAATCCAAATTGCTGCGTCAATTGCTTAAAATTGCAAGTTCAGTTATTTATTTGAGTCCAAACGCGTCTTCAATTGGCCCAAACGCGATTCGAAATATATATCAACCCAGAGTGTTCCGAAATTTCAAATTATTTGCATTTGAATAACTGTGAACAGTTTCGTCCAATGTACTCGAACCATCCCGTTTGACTTCTTTTTGTTTTAAAATTGCATTGTAGAGTAGATTTTCGGGGCGGTATTGGAACAACGTATTTTCAACGCTTTTTAGAACAGTTTTTAGGTTTCTATTGCTGTGTGAATGGGCTAAATTTTAATCATTTAGAATCATGATTCATATATAATTCCCACAAACGAATTATATACAAATGGACTACGTCGACTTCCGAGATGTGGATAATAGAATTATTTTACTATTTTATAATCAAACTAGCCCGTCCCGTCGAACTTCGTCTCGACCAAAATAGTTTTCTTGAAATCTCTGTGAACTTTCACTGAAATTACTGTCGTAACTTTGTTTATCTTCTCTTCTGTTGAATACGAAGCCATTCAACAGAAGCCATACAGGATCGGAATAATGGTTTCTCTTATTCAATATGAGTTTTTTTCGAACAGATTTGACAAGTGGACAAGTCTGACGAAAACGATGTTTCGAGCCGTTTCTAAATCCAAGATGGCGACTTCCAATATGAGTATTTTTCGAACGGATTTGATGTGTGGATGACTGATTCTGAACGACGTTCGAAGCCGTTTCCGTTAATCCAAGATCCAAGACTTCCGGCTTTCATCGATATTCGTGATAAACCATCATAATATGAGTTTTGTCGTGAATACGACTTACTTACGACTTTCAGAAAGTTGATATGATTTTTGATAACGAAGTGCCGAATTCTGGGAAGCCTTTCTTTTTTGCTAATGTTTATATAAAAGGATTCCCTAATTAAAATAATTCTTTTTTTTTTTTATATGAAGGGCAAAAAAGTGATTGAAAACCGTTCAATTTGACCGTATTGGAGTCAAAATCCTGGATCCAATGGATCGACTCGGTCTGTGCCCCAAAAGGAAGAGAAGGAGTCAAAATTGAACGACTTTGATATCCTCTTATGTTGGACTTAGCTCACTTAGCGCATAATGAAACCACAAAATTAACATTGTTGAACAGATCTATGATTGATGATTCATGATTTCAACAAAGGCCGGATCTAGAAATGGTAAAGAAAAACGACGTATTCTTGCGCGTTCTTAAATTCGCGATAAGAATATTCCTAGAATGAAAACGCACTGAACTGCTAGAAGTACTGCTTTTTCACTCAAATGTTTGAAAATTCAACGCTTACTCTAATGTATGAATAAAGAAGAACTCGAGAGAACTCATGGCCTTAGTAGATTTTACTCAAATCCATACTCAAATCCATTTGACATATTGTTCCAGTTAAAGAATTTGAGTAAACGCAACTCAAACCATTAGTTATGTGTTTTCAAAGAGCCAACTATACCGATTTCTCGGTATTTATACCGACGGTATTTATACCGACTCGATACAGGAATACAGATATGCTCTCTCAAAATACCGATATTTCAATTTTCATACAGATAAATACCGATTTTCAGTTTTTGTGTTGGATTCCATAGGGGTAAACCAGGTCGAGCGACTTTTTGTTTTTTTTTTGGTCGCAAAATCAGTTTTCGCACAAAATTGATGTTTGATTTTTCGAGAAAGCTATTGTACAGATAGCAGATAGTTTTTTCTCGCCAAATACAGATTTTTGGAAAAAACAGAGCACGTTGGCAGTGAGACATTTTTTTTTTTTGCTCACCAAGTTAGTTTCGAACAGCTACTATACTATGATGGAACGGGAAATGGTCACAGATTTTCACAGACAGGGTTTTGGCTTGATCACAGATTTTTCATAAAATGACCTGACATCCCTGTGCCTTTTTTTTTTGTTTTTTTTTTTTTTTGGATAGTTCATTTCACGGCATTCACATATTTTCATAGCAATTGGTGAATTTAATGTTTTTATGTAAGTTATTAATCATTTGTAAGAAAGTTGATAAATCATTGCGTTTGATGATACAGAATATATCATCAACGTATCTCCACCAGCGATTAGGTAATAATCCCTGGTTTTTCAAAAGTTCTTCAAGATTTGCCATAAATAATTCGCATAAAAACGGGGAGAGCGGATTACCCATTGGTTCCCCCTAGTAACTCAGAGTTCGCAGATTTCTTTCCCCAACCTTTGAGAAGGCTATGTGAAAATATGAGAATGGTATTTTTTAGTGTTTTTGAAAACTGCTAATATTAATATTGCGCCATCGTGCAGGTCTAGCCGAAAATTCTGAGTACGCAGATTTCTTTCCCCAACCTTTGAGAAGGCTATGTGAAAATATGAGAATGGTATTTTTTAGTGTTTTTCAGTAGAATATGGGATCACCCTTCATACCTTCATTAGAGTGCAGAAATAATAAGTTGTAGAAGGCTTTTTGAATATATTCACAAAATGAAAACTTACCGCTAGGAATCAGTATTATCTATTTTTCGCAAGCAATCAATTCGCACCACTATTTTTTCTTTACAAATCTAGAAATTTTCACACCTTTACGTCCGAAAATGTTATGTTATTTGACAGATCTTTATTTCTGCTGATAGTGTGTATAGTGATGATTACTGAAATTCTTCATTATTTTTTATTAATTTTCCGGATATTGGTAAAACAACTTTCACTGCAGTTCGTCAAGAGAAATGACATTTCAGAGTTCACAGACCATGTCAGGCAAATAATAAATAATCGTAACTTTTACATAGGATTTTCCGATATTCAGTATAGTTCCGTAGATAGATGACCGTAAGTTGGATAAATTTTACGTATCTTTCAGTAAAAATAATATTTTACAGATCGTTGCTGGAAAAATTATTACCGAACACAAAAATAGAAATTTTTTGTGTATAAGAAATTGCTTTGAAGTTTGTTCTGTCGGGTATTCACACATTCACGTATGAGTAATTCCTTAAAACGGACTGTTCAGAATAGAAATCAGTGCATTTGTTCAATTTTAGCTTACATTAGCTGGTATTACATATTTTCACATTGATCTTTGGTGATATTTCTTCTTTTTGAGCTAAAGCGAGTGTGTGTCGAATTCCGATCCGTTGATTGTAAGTTAAGTAATCAGAAAAATAATGGAGCGAAACGTTGACCACTTAGTCTTTTGACAAGTTGTAATAGCAATTCTATGAGCAACATGTTTGAGAATTCCGATTTCCATTGTTCATTACTTTCTTGGAGGAAAATAGGACCATTCCACCACAATGAAATAGCAATGAGAAATCTTTTTTGTTTACACACCTCGCGATCATCAGATCAGCTGGGTTTTCTTTTGAACTGACATGATGCCGCCATTCTAGTATAGATGATCTTTGTTGAATAATAGTAACTCGATTAGCAATGGGGATGTAGGCTATTTGTTAGCGGGTTTACTGATAAAATTCAAGGTTAGCATTGAATCTGCCCAATAGTTCTACTGATTCTTCTTCTCGAATGTACATAACGCGAGGAATTGGGATGATTTGGGACAGTCCAACTATTTGTTGATTATACCATTCCCACTGCAGTCTTCCAGTCAGTTCTTTGGGTATTGCAGAATCCCAGTCTAATATTTAGCTTTTCAAAAATATTTTGCATGAGTATTTTTCCGTGATCAATCACAGGGCTTAATATTCCCAGAGTATCGAATATTTTCTGGATTTCAGACAGTATTTGTTTTTTTTGTCGTTTTTTGTTTATATTCCGTTTCGCTGCTGAAACCTAAACTGTCGGTTTTAGAATTCCAATTTAATTCCAAAATTTTAATTGATTTTCCTGGTTCATTTGCAATGTAACCTGAATTGGATTTCCATTTGTGAAATTCAAATCCAGCGTTTTGCATTGTTTCTGCATTAACTGCTGTTTTATTGTTATCCAGCGCTAATTTGTTTCAAATTATTTATAAATCTTAGGCAATAAGCAACGATTCTTTGTAATTTTGTGTAACTTGTAACTATTTTTCAAGAATTTCCCATTGTGTGTTTTCATTTTTGCCTTTCTCATATAGAAAGGTTATGCAATCACTTGAAAAACCGACTAGAGAAAATTTGTAGTTTTGCTTTGTAGTTTTGCTCAAAATTGCTACAGTGCTGCTCTAATAGTGTAACAGTCTTCTGTGCAATTTGTGAAAAGAAGGTCTAAATATGCGTTTTGTTGATTTTTTTTTTGCGGAGTTTACTTGATGTAGGCCAAAATTAGAAATTTTGTCGAAAAAGTAGTGCAATGTTTCGCGCTTTCTCCTACTGTGGACTGTAGGTGTAAGATTGATTCATTTTTTCAATGTCAGAAATGAAGTCCGCATTACATGTTGTTGATCGAAGTCACCAAAAATATGAAGCTTTACTTCAGAGGTTCCATATTCGAAGTAATTTACGACAACTAGAACTAGAAAGTTATGACAAATTGCGTTTGCCCGAAATAAAAAAAGGCAGGTAGGTCAGGCAGATTAATCACAGATGTTTCACAGATTTTGAATTTTCTGCACAGATTTCTGAAAATGACACAGATTTTCACAGATTTCTGAAAATGATCACACAGATTCCGATGAATAAATGACCGATTTTCACACACAGATTTTGTTTGGACAGAAGATCATCGAGCGAGCACAGTTTAGCCAAAGCCAAAGGGTAGGGGAAAGTCTTATAAAGCCTGCTCCTGCTAGCCAAAATGCCCTCCTTCCTTTCTTAAAAGCATTTAAGACTTTTCTAAACCAAAAATTTATCACTAACACTAACACTTTTCGTAGGATCTTTCTGCTATGAAAGTTTGGTATTTGTCGTTTGCTAGAAAGTATGAAAAAACTGAAAATTCCATTTGGCAGCTTTTCGATGTAAGATTTTGCTTCGACTAAATAAGCGTTTTATCCGCCATTTCTTTGACATTCTGATTATCTCAAAACAGTTGGACTTTATGGACATTTCAAGAAGCATAATGCATCTCATTGTTGTGGGGTAAAATGTCTTTCGTTGTGTGTGTGTCATGCCATTGACATATTGTTGTGAGACATATTTTACGGCTGCTGGAGCATGGCAATGTCTGAGGCAAGCGAAAAAAAAACTAAGAATGTGGTCATTTTGAAAAATGTGTTTATATCAATCTGAGAATTCTCATCTTTTCTATTTGAGTCATTGAAAATGTTATGTTCCTTAGCCGCATTGCAATGAAATACTCACATTCTCGAGTAAAATATATTAATACACTTGGAAATATCTTAATAATTTCTTAAGGCGGGGGCATATTATAACACTTCATTCAGCACATTCAGCATTCAGCGGTTGAGGAAAAAGGTACCGAAAACAAAAGGCGGAGCGTGTTTTTTGCTCACTAAATTGAATTCGATCTGCCTATACTGCCTGTGTGTGCCGATGATGGCCGATGATGATGTGGTACTACGGCGGGACGGACGGAGGAAAATGGGTAGGTAGTGAGACCTTTTGTTTTTTTTATTTTTTGCTCACCAAATTGTGTGATTGTGAACTGACACACTGCTATTGGGGTACGCCGCAAAACGAACGGTCACAGCAGATTTATTTTCACAGACACAGGTTTTGTTTGGGTTTGGTCACAGAATTTTTGGAAAAAATGGCCTGCCATCCCTGTGCTGGGTTGTTGCGCGCAGCATATCGCTCGCTAACACGAGTTGAGAATTATATACTCTCGTCGTTGTCTCTGACTCTGGGGGGGTGGGGTCTTTCATCACGTTCATCATAATAATTCGTATTTTTTTTTGGTTTGGTGAACTTTCTTTGATTTCAGATTGTCATTTAAATTTAAATTTTGACTCACTCTCAGTCAGTAGACCTTTCCAACCGTGCCGAAATGAGATTTTTAGGACCAATAGAAAAAAAGGTATGGCCAGAGGGCAGAAAGTTGGTATGATTTTTGATAACGAAGTGCCGACTTTAGTAACAGCTACTGATGTTCTTCATTCATGAACCATTCCTAGATTAGGAGTAAAAATTGATGCTACTCCTGGATGATTAAATCAAACTAATTTTTTTTATAAATCAACCAGGTCTATTTTTGGTCAATGTTCAGAACCGTTTGCGGAGCTAACCATAGATTTATACTTATTGTAGTTGAAAGTATTCCTATATTTTTTTTTTGCCTTTGGCGACTTCCGGTTCAACAATATTCGTTACAAACCATCACAATATTGGTATGTTTTTCGAACGGGTTTGATGAGTAGATGTCAGAAAACGATGTTTGAAGTTGATTCAATATCCAAGATGGCGACTTCCGGTTTGTTGATATTCCTTGAAAACCCATACAATATGGACGATATTTTCGGAACGGAATTGATGAGTAGACGGGTCAGACCGGACGATGTTTGAGGTAGTTTTGAAATCCAAATTGCTGCGTCAATTGCTTAAAATTGCAAGTTCAGTTATTTATTTGAGTCCAAACGCGTCTTCAATTGGCCCAAACGCGATTCGAAATATATATCAACCCAGAGTGTTCCGAAATTTCAAATTATTTGCATTTGAATAACTGTGAACAGTTTCGTCCAATGTACTCGAACCATCCCGTTTGACTTCTTTTTGTTTTAAAATTGCATTGTAGAGTAGATTTTCGGGGCGGTATTGGAACAACGTATTTTCAACGCTTTTTAGAACAGTTTTTAGGTTTCTATTGCTGTGTGAATGGGCTAAATTTTAATCATTTAGAATCATGATTCATATATAATTCCCACAAACGAATTATATACAAATGGACTACGTCGACTTCCGAGATGTGGATAATAGAATTATTTTACTATTTTATAATCAAACTAGCCCGTCCCGTCGAACTTCGTCTCGACCAAAATAGTTTTCTTGAAATCTCTGTGAACTTTCACTGAAATTACTGTCGTAACTTTGTTTATCTTCTCTTCTGTTGAATACGAAGCCATTCAACAGAAGCCATACAGGATCGGAATAATGGTTTCTCTTATTCAATATGAGTTTTTTTCGAACAGATTTGACAAGTGGACAAGTCTGACGAAAACGATGTTTCGAGCCGTTTCTAAATCCAAGATGGCGACTTCCAATATGAGTATTTTTCGAACGGATTTGATGTGTGGATGACTGATTCTGAACGACGTTCGAAGCCGTTTCCGTTAATCCAAGATCCAAGACTTCCGGCTTTCATCGATATTCGTGATAAACCATCATAATATGAGTTTTGTCGTGAATACGACTTACTTACGACTTTCAGAAAGTTGATATGATTTTTGATAACGAAGTGCCGAATTCTGGGAAGCCTTTCTTTTTTGCTAATGTTTATATAAAAGGATTCCCTAATTAAAATAATTCTTTTTTTTTTTATATGAAGGGCAAAAAAGTGATTGAAAACCGTTCAATTTGACCGTATTGGAGTCAAAATCCTGGATCCAATGGATCGACTCGGTCTGTGCCCCAAAAGGAAGAGAAGGAGTCAAAATTGAACGACTTTGATATCCTCTTATGTTGGACTTAGCTCACTTAGCGCATAATGAAACCACAAAATTAACATTGTTGAACAGATCTATGATTGATGATTCATGATTTCAACAAAGGCCGGATCTAGAAATGGTAAAGAAAAACGACGTATTCTTGCGCGTTCTTAAATTCGCGATAAGAATATTCCTAGAATGAAAACGCACTGAACTGCTAGAAGTACTGCTTTTTCACTCAAATGTTTGAAAATTCAACGCTTACTCTAATGTATGAATAAAGAAGAACTCGAGAGAACTCATGGCCTTAGTAGATTTTACTCAAATCCATACTCAAATCCATACTCAAATCCATTTGACATATTGTTCCAGTTAAAGAATTTGAGTAAACGCAACTCAAACCATTAGTTATGTGTTTTCAAAGAGCCAACTATACCGATTTCTCGGTATTTATACCGACGGTATTTATACCGACTCGATACAGGAATACAGATATGCTCTCTCAAAATACCGATATTTCAATTTTCATACAGATAAATACCGATTTTCAGTTTTTGTGTTGGATTCCATAGGGGTAAACCAGGTCGAGCGACTTTTTGTTTTTTTTTTTTTGGTCGCAAAATCAGTTTTCGCACAAAATTGATGTTTGATTTTTCGAGAAAGCTATTGTACAGATAGCAGATAGTTTTTTCTCGCCAAATACAGATTTTTGGAAAAAACAGAGCACGTTGGCAGTGAGACATTTTTTTTTTTGCTCACCAAGTTAGTTTCGAACAGCTACTATACTATGATGGAACGGGAAATGGTCACAGATTTTCACAGACAGGGTTTTGGCTTGATCACAGATTTTTCATAAAATGACCTGACATCCCTGTGCCTTTTTTTTTTGTTTTTTTTTTTTTTTTGGATAGTTCATTTCACGGCATTCACATATTTTCATAGCAATTGGTGAATTTAATGTTTTTATGTAAGTTATTAATCATTTGTAAGAAAGTTGATAAATCATTGCGTTTGATGATACAGAATATATCATCAACGTATCTCCACCAGCGATTAGGTAATAATCCCTGGTTTTTCAAAAGTTCTTCAAGATTTGCCATAAATAATTCGCATAAAAACGGGGAGAGCGGATTACCCATTGGTTCCCCCTAGTAACTCAGAGTTCGCAGATTTCTTTCCCCAACCTTTGAGAAGGCTATGTGAAAATATGAGAATGGTATTTTTTAGTGTTTTTGAAAACTGCTAATATTAATATTGCGCCATCGTGCAGGTCTAGCCGAAAATTCTGAGTACGCAGATTTCTTTCCCCAACCTTTGAGAAGGCTATGTGAAAATATGAGAATGGTATTTTTTAGTGTTTTTCAGTAGAATATGGGATCACCCTTCATACCTTCATTAGAGTGCAGAAATAATAAGTTGTAGAAGGCTTTTTGAATATATTCACAAAATGAAAACTTACCGCTAGGAATCAGTATTATCTATTTTTCGCAAGCAATCAATTCGCACCACTATTTTTTCTTTACAAATCTAGAAATTTTCACACCTTTACGTCCGAAAATGTTATGTTATTTGACAGATCTTTATTTCTGCTGATAGTGTGTATAGTGATGATTACTGAAATTCTTCATTATTTTTTATTAATTTTCCGGATATTGGTAAAACAACTTTCACTGCAGTTCGTCAAGAGAAATGACATTTCAGAGTTCACAGACCATGTCAGGCAAATAATAAATAATCGTAACTTTTACATAGGATTTTCCGATATTCAGTATAGTTCCGTAGATAGATGACCGTAAGTTGGATAAATTTTACGTATCTTTCAGTAAAAATAATATTTTACAGATCGTTGCTGGAAAAATTATTACCGAACACAAAAATAGAAATTTTTTGTGTATAAGAAATTGCTTTGAAGTTTGTTCTGTCGGGTATTCACACATTCACGTATGAGTAATTCCTTAAAACGGACTGTTCAGAATAGAAATCAGTGCATTTGTTCAATTTTAGCTTACATTAGCTGGTATTACATATTTTCACATTGATCTTTGGTGATATTTCTTCTTTTTGAGCTAAAGCGAGTGTGTGTCGAATTCCGATCCGTTGATTGTAAGTTAAGTAATCAGAAAAATAATGGAGCGAAACGTTGACCACTTAGTCTTTTGACAAGTTGTAATAGCAATTCTATGAGCAACATGTTTGAGAATTCCGATTTCCATTGTTCATTACTTTCTTGGAGGAAAATAGGACCATTCCACCACAATGAAATAGCAATGAGAAATCTTTTTTGTTTACACACCTCGCGATCATCAGATCAGCTGGGTTTTCTTTTGAACTGACATGATGCCGCCATTCTAGTATAGATGATCTTTGTTGAATAATAGTAACTCGATTAGCAATGGGGATGTAGGCTATTTGTTAGCGGGTTTACTGATAAAATTCAAGGTTAGCATTGAATCTGCCCAATAGTTCTACTGATTCTTCTTCTCGAATGTACATAACGCGAGGAATTGGGATGATTTGGGACAGTCCAACTATTTGTTGATTATACCATTCCCACTGCAGTCTTCCAGTCAGTTCTTTGGGTATTGCAGAATCCCAGTCTAATATTTAGCTTTTCAAAAATATTTTGCATGAGTATTTTTCCGTGATCAATCACAGGGCTTAATATTCCCAGAGTATCGAATATTTTCTGGATTTCAGACAGTATTTGTTTTTTTTGTCGTTTTTTGTTTATATTCCGTTTCGCTGCTGAAACCTAAACTGTCGGTTTTAGAACTCCAATTTAATTCCAAAATTTTAATTGATTTTCCTGGTTCATTTGCAATGTAACCTGAATTGGATTTCCATTTGTGAAATTCAAATCCAGCGTTTTGCATTGTTTCTGCATTAACTGCTGTTTTATTGTTATCCAGCGCTAATTTGTTTCAAATTATTTATAAATCTTAGGCAATAAGCAACGATTCTTTGTAATTTTGTGTAACTTGTAACTATTTTTCAAGAATTTCCCATTGTGTGTTTTCATTTTTGCCTTTCTCATATAGAAAGGTTATGCAATCACTTGAAAAACCGACTAGTGAAAATTTGTAGTTTTGCTTTGTAGTTTTGCTCAAAATTGCTACAGTGCTGCTCTAATAGTGTAACAGTCTTCTGTGCAATTTGTGAAAAGAAGGTCTAAATATGCGTTTTGTTGATTTTTTTTTTGCGGAGTTTACTTGATGTAGGCCAAAATTAGAAATTTTGTCGAAAAAGTAGTGCAATGTTTCGCGCTTTCTCCTACTGTGGACTGTAGGTGTAAGATTGATTCATTTTTTCAATGTCAGAAATGAAGTCCGCATTACATGTTGTTGATCGAAGTCACAAAAAATATGAAGCTTTACTTCAGAGGTTCCATATTCGAAGTAATTTACGACAACTAGAACTAGAAAGTTATGACAAATTGCGTTTGCCCGAAATAAAAAAAGGCAGGTAGGTCAGGCAGATTAATCACAGATGTTTCACAGATTTTGAATTTTCTGCACAGATTTCTGAAAATGACACAGATTTTCACAGATTTCTGAAAATGATCACACAGATTCCGATGAATAAATGACCGATTTTCACACACAGATTTTGTTTGGACAGAAGATCATCGAGCGAGCACAGTTTAGCCAAAGCCAAAGGGTAGGGGAAAGTCTTATAAAGCCTGCTCCTGCTAGCCAAAATGCCCTCCTTCCTTTCTTAAAAGCATTTAAGACTTTTCTAAACCAAAAATTTATCACTAACACTAACACTTTTCGTAGGATCTTTCTGCTATGAAAGTTTGGTATTTGTCGTTTGCTAGAAAGTATGAAAAAACTGAAAATTCCATTTGGCAGCTTTTCGATGTAAGATTTTGCTTCGACTAAATAAGCGTTTTATCCGCCATTTCTTTGACATTCTGATTATCTCAAAACAGTTGGACTTTATGGACATTTCAAGAAGCATAATGCATCTCATTGTTGTGGGGTAAAATGTCTTTCGTTGTGTGTGTGTGTGTCATGCCATTGACATATTGTTGTGAGACACATATTTTACGGCTGCTGGAGCATGGCAATGTCTGAGGCAAGCGAAAAAAAAACTAAGAATGTGATCATTTTGAAAAATGTGTTTATATAAATCTGAGAATTCTTTATGGTTGCATTTTTTAAGTTAGACCATGACCTTTCGATTGCTGTGCGAATGAGCTAAATCGGCCGGATAGGGCCGGAGATATGTCACTTTTTCACTTCAGGGTCCGATTTGAGGGTTTCAGACTTTGCTGGCTGGAATGAGGTGGCCCAAAATGTTGGAACTGGACAGCTAAAGTGAAAAATGCTCCTAGCGCCGAAACTATGCCAGTCGTCGGAGAGAAGTGTTATATGGACGAAATGTAGCCGTAAAAGTAGACGACCTTTCCAACAACTTTTACTTATTTTTTTATTTATTTATTTATTTCGTCAAGCAAATGTACACATACTACATACAAACCGGGATTTTTAGAAATGTTTACCTAGATACTACTACTCTATGCATTTCTACTGCTGGACTGGGGAAGCTGGAATTTCATGTCATTTTTGGGCCAACTTCCGAAGGTCGCGATTGTAGTGGCGCATTATCGACACCACGATCGACCATCGATCATTGATTGGGCTATATGTTTGCATAATTTGTTCTAGTGTTTCTGTTTCTAAAAATAATTTCCCCCGTTTCCGGCCGGCCCCGTATTCGAGACCCCGGCGGCTATCAGTCTATAGTCCTATTTTTCCTACTGAAAGTTATTGAGTTACATTTTTTTTTTGTTGTTTTTTACATTGAGTTGGAGTTTGCACAACTTTTGCAGCCAGCACCAAACCAAACCAAACCAAACCAAAGTCGGTGGAATAGATTGATGTTCGTTCTGGAATTGGATTACATACATTACATAGAATTTGATTCAATTCAATAATCGGCCTCAAACGAATTCAAGTACTAATACTAATTTCGACTTCCGAGATGTTGATAATCGAATTATTTTACCATTCAACGGATATCACCAATTAGAACTTAACACAGTAACAGCTACTGAGCTAGTTCTGTTCATTCATGAACCGAGATTCCTAGATTAGGAGTAAAAATTGATGCTACTCCTGGATGATTAAATCAAACTAATTTTTTTTTTTTATTAATCAACCAGGTCTATTTTTGGTCAATGTTCAGAACCGTTTGCGGAGCTAACCATCATAGATTTATACTTATTGTAGTTGAAAGTATTCCTATATATTTTTTTTTTGCCTTTGGCGACAGATCCGATTCAACAATATTCGTCTTCAAACCGTATCACCATATTGGTATTGGTTTCGAATACGGGTTTGATGAGTAGACGACGGGTCAGAAAACGACGATGTTTGAAGTTGATTCAATATCCGACTGATGGCGACTTCCGGTTTGTTGATATTCCTTGAAAACCCATACAATATGGACGATATTTTCGGAACGGAATTGATGAGTAGACGGGTCAGACCGGACGATGTTTGAGGTAGTTTTGAAATCCAAATTGCTGCGTCGGTTGGGGGGGGAATTTTTACATTTTATACTTTACAGTTCATTTCTTACAGACTAGAGTGGGGGGGGTTATTACGTATTACATTTCATTTCTTACAGACTAGAGTGGGGGGGGATTATTACAAAGACTAGAGTGAGAGGGGGGAGGGTCGTTACATTGTTTCGTTATTTTTAGCGGTTTATGCTGTATCGGGGGGGGCTGTGTGTTTCTTTTGTTGACTGGGTGATGTGTTCCGGGTTGTCTTCGGCCGCGGTGAACATCCCCGGGCATAAGCCCGACGGATGGCCGCTTGCTGATGGTATATAGGTGTGGGGCTCCATGTGGTGTCAGTGAGTTCCTGGCTATCGGTCCGGTGTTGCTGTTGAGTATTCCTGGCTGTCCTGCGGGTTACGGGTTGTCCTCGGCCGCGGTGAACATCCCCGGGCGTAGGCCCGGCGGATGGCCGCTTGCTGGTTGGGGTGTAGGGTTCCTTGTAGTGCTGAAGTGTTCCTGGCTGTCGATCCATTGTGGCTGTAGAGGGTTCCTGGCTGTCCTGTAGGTTACGGGTTTCGCTGACATCGCCCGTGGTTCCGCTCGTCTCCGGTCCCACCGAACGTTCCGCTTCGGTAGGCCATTGCTACTTGAACTATGCCGGGAAATGTCAGGTAAAAAGCAATTTCTGGGGGCAAGCCCCCGGCTGATGATTCGCGGGATGAGCGCGGCGGTTGGTTGTACCGAGAAAGAAAAAGAAAGAAGGGGGGGTTTTAGAGGTTGAGATGGGGTGACGGGTTAGTGGTTTTGGTGTCGTTGTGGGGGGTAGATGATGTAGGCTGTTGGGGTTGGTTTGTAAGTGGTAGGGTTGGGTTGGTAGGCAGACGGTAAGCGGGGAGGCAAGCGTTTGGATTAGTGGGGGGGTTGTGTGAGGGGCAGTTGAGGGGCTATGGCAGGTGAAGAACGGCGACTTGGCGGAGGAGACATGGGCTGATTGTTATTTTTGATGCTGTGGAGTTGTTCGGCAGAGGTGAAAGAGCGGACTGGGTTAGAACTAGTGGGGTAAGGGGTCGGCAGAGGAGACTGGATTTAGACCGGGGGGTAGCGACGTATAGGCTGATTGTTATTTTGGGTACTGTGGGGTTGTTCGGCAGATGGTGAAAGAGCGGACTGGGTTAGAACTGATGGGGTAAGGGGTCGGCAGAGGAGACTGGGTTTAGACCGGGGGGTAGCGATGTATAAAGTGGTTATTGCGAGGGGGGAACTATTTGGCAGAGTAGACATGGGCTGTTAGACGTGGCTGTTGGGTTAGATTTTCGAGGGGTATAGAAGAAGACGGGGGTTGGGTCTGGTGGGGCAGGTGATCGGCGGAAGAGATGAGGTGTAGACCGGTGGGGGCAAGACTTATGTGTGGGCTATTGCGTGGCTTTTGTTGGTGGGGGGAACATGGGCTGTTGGTTGTTAACAGGGCAATGGGGCTGATCCGCAGGTGGTGGAGGAGAGGGCCGGGAAGTTGGTGGGGTGGACGAACAGAAGGAGACGTGAGGTTTGGGTCGGTTGGTTTGGGGATTGTTGAAAGGGGAGTGGGGTCGGGGTTGTTAACTATGGTGGACAGCGGACAAAACTCTGTGTGGGATAGATTTTAAAGATGTTAGGGGGTTCTAGATGCTGTCAAAGAGCCTGGCATCTTTGAGGAAACAAATTAGTTTTGCTTCGGATACCGGCTCGTTTGACAGCGAGTTACGTAGGGAAAGGCCCATATCGTAATGCTCGCGTAGATTGTCGAACTCGGGGCAATTAACGATTATATGTTCGACGGTGAGCCTTTCCCTACAGGTGTTACAGGTGGGGGGGGCACACGAGTGATGCAGTGTTGGTGAGTTATTTTTGTGTGGCCCGTTCTTAGCCTGGACAGTGCCCGCTGCTCCCTGCGGTCCGGACGATCCGACCATTTGGTCAGATCGCCCTTGATCATGGGCAGGACCCCCGCTGCGGCCCTCCAGTGCCGCGTGAAGTGCTCAGCGAGTTTAACCCGGAACTGTGTGATGACGTCGGCAGCTGGAGTTAGCCGGGCGAATCTTGTGGCGTTCCTGCCCATGGCCGCAAGAAGGTCCGCTTCTTCGTTGCCCGGGATCCCACTATGCCCAGGAACCCAGCATATTGTGGTCTTATCACCACAATATGCCTCGATTGCCTGGACAAAGGGGTGTCTGGAACTTCCGGACTCCAAAGCGGTAATAACCGCTAAGGAGTCCGAGAAGATCACAGCCTCGGATCCCGGGGGGATCCTCTCGATACATGCGAATATCGCGGCGGCTTCCGCAGAGAACACGGAGCACTGCGGGGGTAGGCTGCGGAAGATGGAGACGTTTGGACCCCACACTCCGATTCCTGTTCCTTGGTCAGTTCGTGATCCGTCTGTGTAATAGGCTGGAATGTTATGAAATCTGTCCGAAATTAGCTGGAGGAAATTACTTTTAGCAGCCGCAGGAAGAGGTTTGGCTCCGGTGGTTTGTGCCAATGAAGTTTCGAGTTTGGGGAGAGTTTCCTGATACCAGGGTTTCTTCCCAACTCGATGAAGGCGAGCCAGTTTCGGGAGGTTTTTGTTGGCGAAACTTTGGTGCAGCTGTTTGGCAATTTGCGATAGTAAGCAATTTCCTTCGGCTGTTCTCTCCAAGTACCCCAGGGATCGACGGAGTATGATCAGGGCTGAAAACCAGCGGAATGGGAGGAGTCCCGATTCGACGCAGGCTGCCATGGCTGGGGTACTCGGGAGAAGGTTGGAGGCGTTCCTAACTGATCGGTTGTAGGTGGGAGCAAGAACCTTTATCAGGTTGTCCCGACTCACAGCCGTTGCCTCAATCCCGTAAAAAATGCGACTCCATATCAGTGATTGGGCGATGTTGATCGCTTTTTGGCGATTCCATTGAGGATGCCCTGAACTGATGGTCCGTATCAGCCTAAGTCGGGATTCGCAATCCTTTTTGACTTGGCTGAAGTGATTTGTGAAACCCAGGGTTCGGTCGAAGATAATGCCGAGTATTTTGGGGAATTTCACAAACGGAACTTGGACTGTTCCTATGTGGACCGGGGAGTCGCTATTGAAATGAGAAGACCTACAGAAATGGGAGAGAGTACATTTCTCAGGGGCGATGTTGAAGCCCACGCTATCCGCCCATTTACGGATAGCGTTCGCCGCCTGTTGGGTAGTTCTTCGGATAATTTTCCTCGATTTACCAGTTACTATGATGACAATATCATCCGCGTATACGAAGATACGCACGTTTTTAGGAAGAGATTTAAAAACCGAGTTCATTGCCACTAGGAATAAGGTTACAGCAAGTACTGAACCTTGGGGGACGCCGTTTTTTTCTGCGAATGGTCGGGAGAGGGATCCACCTATGCAGACTTGGAAGTTCCTTTGGTTTAGGAAGTCTGCCAAAAAGGTACCCATTCGCCCGTTGATGCCCCAGTCAACCAGTTGTTGAAGGACCCCTTCCCGGTTGACTGTGTTGTACGCTTTAGCTATGTCTATGCATAGCGCATCAACGTGTAGCCCTTCATTGATTGCACTGTGGATTGTATCGCACAGTGCCGTCAAGTGAGCTCCTGTTCCTTTCCCTTGGCGGAAGCCAAATTGCCTATGATCAAGTAGACGGCGCTCTTCAAGAAGGGTGACGAGACGCCTGTTTACAAGTCTCTCTAGGATTTTTCCGGTACACGAGAGAAGGCTTATAGGTCTGAAGTTTTGGGCGGAAAAGGAGCCCGTGTGACCTTTGGGGATAGGAACTATGTGGGCAGTTTTCCAGCTTACTGGAAACACCCCGGAAGACCATATTTCGTTGAAAAGGTGCAGGAGTGCTGAGCGGCCTGCGGGCGGAAGATGCCGGAGCATATCGTAATTGATATTGTCCGGGCCCGTAGATTTACCTTTTGCGGAGTTGAGTGAGAAGTTCAACTCCTCCGCGGAAAACGGTCTGTTGTATATTTCGGATTGTCCAGGTGGAAAGGACACCGGGGGGCGCTGAGCCTTCCGAAGTTGGTTGAGGAAGGCTTCGGGTAACGCCGTGTCTGCCGACAGGGACTCGAAATATTTTCCTAAGTGGTTGGCAATGTCGGTTGGGTCGGAGGAGTACCGACCGTTTATATCGAGGGAGAAACCTTTCGTTCTACGCTTACCCCGTAGGGCATTAACTCTCCTTCAAAGTTCTTTGGTGGAGGACTCTGCCGAGATTCCACTGAGAAACCTATTCCAGCTATCGGCTTTAGCCTTAGCGATGGTTTCCCGTGCGAGATTTCTTTGGCGACGAAATTCTTGCGCCTTGGAATCTCTCGATGGGTGGTCGAGTGGGGTTTTGCGTAGGGCTCTGAGGGCCTTTTCACGGGATTTATAACCCTATCTGTATCCGTCCCATAATTCATCAGTTCGATTTCAAGCCACTTAGAGTAACTATCCACCATCAGAAGGAAACATTTTTGATCGAAATAAAAAAATCAGCATGTAATCTGCTAAACGGACGTGTCGTGGGGATCCAAGCCGAAGAACAATCTTTCTTTGGAACAGGAGTTGTTTTCAAGCAAGACTGACACTGTTTGACAAACTTTTCTATATCTGTGTTTATTCCTAACCAGAATGAACATCGCCTAGCCATCTGTTTCATCTTTACTATGCCATTATGATTGGCATGTAAGAGGTTCAGGATTTTACCTCGCATAGAAAAGGGAATGAACACCCTATCTTTGTATAGCAAGCAACCATTCGATTCTTCTAAATCATCCTTTAGAGAATGAAGAGGTTGCATTGAGGCCAGCCGTTTTTTAAAAAATGTTTTATCCTAGACAAAAATTTATCTCTATCCGCTTCCTCTGCTATTACTAAAAAATTTAAAGGAATCTCATTGAAAAAGTTTATGTTTTTGATTTCTCCCGTGTCTATATTTGATGGCACCTGTTGTGTTAATGGGAAACGAGAGCAGAAATCTGCGTTTCCCATTTGCGAAGCAGGTCTGTACCGAATTTCGTACTGGTAGATATACAACTCCATCACATATCGCTGTAATCTCGTAACACATAATTGATTTTTCCCTTCTTTCCCGAAAATTCTCAACAACGGTTAATGATCCGTATATATCGTAAACTTCTGCCCGAATAAATATTTATGGAATTTTTTAATCGTGCATACCAATGCCAGCGCCTCTAGATGTAAAATTGGGTATGATTGTTGAGCGGTGTTTAAAGAAAATGATGAGAAACTAATTGGCTTCTCCTTGCCACCGATCACATGTGCTATTACCACCACTATTGGTTTCGCTGGGTCATAGTATTCCAACAATCCTGTCTTCAATAATGCTTCTTTGCTGTTCACGAAGGCTTCTTGGCAACTGTCGTCCCATACAAACCTCACATTTTTCTTTAGCAGACCATACAAGGGTTTAAGTTTTCCTGATAAATGAGCTATGAATTTTCCGTAGTAATTCAACAAACCCAGATAGGCTTTCAGCTCTGAAACATTAGTAGGAGTTTTAGCTTGTTGAATCGTCAAAATTTTTTCTGATGATGGTAAAAGTCCTTTGTCGGTTATAACATGGCCCAAATAAGGTAAACTGAACACAAAGAACTTACATTTTGAAAAATTCACCTTTACATTGGCTTTGCAAAGTCTACCGAGAACTAGCAATAACTTCTCTTTGCAATCTTTTTCTGTTGCCCCACCGATCAGCACATCATCCAGATAACAGCACACCAATTTCAAACCCACTTAAATCTGGTCCATGATTTGCTGGAATATGGACGCACTGGAAGATGCCCCCTGCGGTAATCGGTTATAGGTATATAAACCTTTGATGGTATTTATGACTAAATATTTTCGAGACCGCACTGACAGCTGAAGCTGCGTATACGCCCCCGTCAGATCAAGGGAACAAAACACCTTGCAACCCGAAATAGATGCAAAGATATCTTGCGCTAAAGGAAGAGGATATGTATTTGGTATGATGACTTTATTGATAGATCTTATCTCTTTATCTTTTTTTAGTACAATGACAACTGGTGAGGCCCACTCACTCACATCAACTGGTGTAATAACTCTCTGTTTCTCCAACTGTTCTAGATGATCTATCACTTTCTGTCTTAATTGATACGGGACATCATACGCTTTTTTAAATATCGGTTGTTCTGTTTTAAAAGCTGAAACGGCCTCGAAACCTGTAATTGGTTCAGATAAGTCGCTCTCAAAAACATTTGGAAATAGAGATTTTATTATACCTAAGTTATCGTCATGCTTTTTATCAATATCCAAATTATTCACAGCCATCGATCCCAAAAACATGTTTCTCCAAATTGGATAAAAAATGTCGAGCCAGTTTCTTCCTAGCAAAGGAGTGAAACTATGCTTTCTATCCAGCACAATCAAACCTAATTCTCTTTCCATTTCATTCACCCTGACCCGCGCGAAAACATTTTCGTAAATATCTAGTGGCCTACCATTTACCACAATCAGTTTGCTTTGACTGTGTTTTATGGGTAATTTGTAAAATTTAGTCATATATGTTGATTTGCTGATAACTGATACAGCTGCACCACAATCAATCTACATTCTAAGACTTACACCTTCTATATTAGCTTTCACTAAACATGGCTCGCTAATATGGTTTACAGATGAAATCATCATACATGGATAAACATCATCATCCGCATCACTCTGTTCTGTAATTCGTAAAGTTTTAAAATCATAGGTTTCATCTTAGTTATCTCCCTGGTCAATAAAGTTTACAGATCTACGATTTTCCCTACTTCTACAATTTCTCTTAATGTGGCCCCGCTTTTTACATCGGTTACATATCAAATGGGTATGGTTATCTCTTGACCTATCATAATTGTTTCGGGAAAAGGAACGGCGAACATAGCCGTTTCTGTCGAAATATCTAGACCTGCCGCCACTGCGACTACGACTGGGAGTTCGATCTCGAAATCTGACAAACGGTCTACTTTGTCTACTCAACTCACCCCGGAGCTCAGCATCTCTGTTACCCAATCGGTGTTTCACAGAGAGAATTTTACCTGCATCGTCCCCAAGAAATTTCGCTCTCAAGTTTGCTAACTCACTTCTCACCACAAGCTGCTCCACTTCTTCCAACATTACACCGTCCTGCATTAATAATTTTTTTTAAACATTCATCTCTTAAGCCCAATATGATTCGATCTTATACAGTTTCATCTTCATGATCCCCAAAACCGCAATTTTCTCCCAGTAACTTTATAGCAAGTATATAATTCTCTGCAGACTTTTCTATGCCCTGCACTCTGTTGTGAAATTTATAGCGGTACATCATATTTGGTTCAATTTTATCCAAACGATCCTTTAATTTACCGATCATATCAACATAATTTATCGTATTTAAATCTCTTCCTGGATAGAGTAACTTAAGCTCTTCAAAAATGACAGGTCCGCTCAAAGTAATAAATAAACTTCGTTTTCTTTCATCTTGTACATTGTTTAGCTGATAAAGGAACCCCATACGTTCCATATAATGACTGAAGCTAGACCCTCTTATATAATGATCAACGCTGCCAATTAAAGACATGCTGAATCTTAAATATGTTATACAGGAAATAATATCAGAAAAGGAGTGAAAAAGAATAAATTAGAGCGACTTACGTGACCTGAAACTCAATCTTGCTCACTTATGCTTCTTGCTGCTCTCCGCTCACGAACGCGCCTCTCTCGAATTAAAGACTCACGGACTCTCAGGTCACTTTCTTTGCTCACCAGCCCTTTGCTCACTGGGTCTCGGCTCACGGATACTCAGCTCGGTTAGTAAACGGATTCTTGGCTCACTAAACTCCGTCTTACTTAGCTCAAAGTCTATCAACTTTATCGAATCAAATACTCTCAAATCACTAAGCTCACCGCAATAACTCACAATTCACAGGATTTTTTTTGCCTGAAACACGCACTTTATAGATTCATAGCAGCCAGATTATTCTGCTCACCGATTGCACTCACTGGCGGGAATTTTACTTATCCAGCATCCACTTTTTATTTACTGGCCAGATAACATGCGATTTTAGACTTAGAATTTATTTTCTTTTTTTTCCTTTTTTAACACTGAATTATAAACTTCACGGAGCACGCTAGTATAAGCGAATTACCCTGACCTTAATAAAACCTGGCGTATGCCGACCCACGCCACTTTTCAAAATGGCGATACTTGTTAGAAACTGTATTACCCAGAATGGTCGTTTGCTTGTTAAACAATGCCTCTTTTCTTTTATAGCGCACGCAACCTAGAACAAATGGTAAAACTTTTAGGCAAAACTAAATTTCACTGGGTGCGAATTATCACACGCTTACCGTTGCACATAGCCGACTTATGAACTATTGCAATTTTCGACTCGTCGCCACTGTTATAGATGAGTACTAGGGGTTTCTCAGTAATCATAACACTAGACACGTTAGGTTTAGTCAACGACTGGTAAGAGAGACCAGCTCTATGTTGTACGTCTCTTTTATATAAAGTTTTGCAAAGCTACTTACTCTCACATGCTGAGAAGTGTACTAATAAAGGGTTTAGACAAATAGTTCGAACAAGTACATTACAGCATGCACATGATGTTTTGTGTGCACCGCGTAAAATTGTTTGACTTCAATTATTATTTCAGGGGAAAATTGTTTTTCTGTAAAATATGAGTATTCATGATTTTTAATATAAAACATTGTTCTCGGAATCGCAATAATCCTTTTTTGCCACGAGATTCCCTACTTTCGTAACAAAATATCTTTAAGTGTCAAGATGTGATGGCGATTCCCTCAAAGCTAAATAGTGAAAATTGCACCATTTCGCAACTTTTCCAAAACTGTACACTGAAATGAAAATCTTATGTATAATCATTAGATTTGTCTAATGAATCATATGCAGAATATAATTTATAGAAGTTACATGGAAACGTATAATCTTTATTTAAAGTGTACGTTAAATCTAAATAGACATTACCACAATGAAAGTTATAAGAATATCCCATATAATGTATATGGAAATCCGATGAAACCTAACTCGTTACATAATTTATATTCATTGGATATGTCTTATGGATCGTACGCAGATGGTATTTCTCAAAAAACATATGACAACTTATGACCTTTAATGGAACTCTACATAAAATCTAAATGATGTTCAATAAATTTTATATCGTTTTGTGGAGCTGTATGGATGGTATGCTCTGTCGCCAACCGTGCATAAACTTCTGGTGCATGGAACTGCAATTATAAAACATGCTTTGCTTCCTATTGGTATGTACAGTAAGGAAGCGCAAGAGGATCGAAATAAATCAATTCGCAAGTATAGGCAGTTACATCCGCAGAAATTCAATCGTTTAGTGAATCTAGAGGATGTATTCAAACGATTTCTTTTTAAGTCTGATCCTGTAATAGCATTATCGAATAGAGTAACAACCAACGTGAGTGTACTCCATCTTCCCCATTATGCAGCTGAATTAGTTTTGACACGCTAGAAGACAGCAATACATTATTTTAATATATATAGCTAATAAATGTCTTACATGAAAGAGCATTTTTCACTGAAAAAAACCCAATGTTTGAACACAATTTAAAAAATTTAAAAAATATCTCCTCCGCCATTTTTTTATAAACATGCTCGAAAGTATTTTCTATCAAATGAAAGAAACCGATTTTTTTTCATTTGCTCCAATGTTAGATATAGCAGTTTAAAAATGATCTGTTTTTGAACTAGTTTAGCTCATAACTTCGGTTCAGAAAACGCTACCTGAATGCGCTAGTCATGAAAAAAATTGGTTTCAACAAACTCTAAAAGATATTCAAAGACTTCAAAATCGAGAAGTGAAAATAAGAAAGCTAGAGCTAAAAATCTGATTTTTTAGGAACACCCTAAGTTGCTCTATTAAAATAGCTGTAATACTAAAATTGTTAGAGATACTAAAATAGTGTTTTCGGCAAAGTTGCTTGATATAAGTTTTCCTACAATTTTCCCGAAGGATGCAGTCCTCTATCTCAACACATACGGAAAATAATTTTTGAATCACCCTAATAATTAGAACCACCTTAATACCATATGCTTCAAAATATGGCTTATCTTTCACTGATCATTTGTTCTGAAGACATCATAGCTCTAAAGTATAAGGCTAAGCCACAAATGTTTTTATCCCCCTAAATTGTGGATCCGGACCACTGTGCATTGTCAATGTCTAATATATCTTTACGAATCAATTCGGTCTTTTCTATTTCGATAATCGACGGTAGTTTGAAGCATTTTTTTTTGTCGTGAATACGACTTACTTTACTATGGGGCGCCTTTTCAAAATTAGCCATATGGAAGAATGGGCAGAACTTAATCGCGAATATCTCGACTTGTATTAATGGTAGCAACATAATTCTTTCACCATTTCATCAAAAATATGATCAGGAATTCAGGATAATATTTTGAACAGTGTGCGATAACCACAAACAACTCAAAAATTAAGTTTTCTTAAAATTTGAAAACAACGCGGAAAACTTTTTACTTTCGCTTGGGTTTTTCGCGCAAGGACGACGATTTTGAGATAGTCAGGCACATATCTTCAACTGAATGCGTATAAAAGGGGAACCGTGGTCGAAAATCGATCATTTCTTCTTGTGCGTTCGATGGAAGCAGACGTCGTGGGAGTGGAATCATCAACCAGCAGCGAGAGAGAATGCACCTTCTGCGTGGTTAATAAAAACCTCAAACGCTCAGGTCGCATCTCTCATTCGCTTGCTGGCCATCGAGGCGCGAGGACCAGCCAGCAGCAGCAGCGGGAGTTAAATTTTCCACCAGCAGCGAGAGAGAATGCACCTTCTGCGTGGTTAATAAAAACCTCAAACGCTCAGGTCGCATCTCTCATTCGCTTGCTGGCCATCGAGGCGAGAGGACCAGCCAGCAGCAGCAGCGGGAGTTAAACTTTCCACCAGCAGCGAGAGAGAATGCACCTTCTGCGTGGTTAATAAAAACCTCAAACGCTCAGGTCGCATCTCTCATTCGCTTGCTGGCCATCGAGGCGCCTGGACCAGCCAGCAGCAGCAGCGGGAGTTAAACTTTCCACCAGCAGCGAGAGAGAATGCACCTTCTGCGTGGTTAATAAAAAACTCAAACGCTCAGGTCGCATCTCTCATTCGCTTGCTGGCCATCGAGGCGCGAGGGCCAGCCAGCAGCAGCAGCGGGAGTTAAACTTTCCACCAGCAGCGAGAGAGAATGCACCTTCTGCGTGGTTAATAAAAACCTCAAACGCTCAGGTCGCATCTCTCATTCGCTTGCTGGCCATCGAGGCGCGAGGACCAGCCAGCAGCAGCAGCGGGAGTTAAACTTTCCACCAGCAGCGAGAGAGAATGCACCTTCTGCGTGGTTAATAAAAACCTCAAACGCTCAGGTCGCATCTCTCATTCGCTTGCTGGCCATCGAGGCGAGAGGACCAGCCAGCAGCAGCAGCGACGGAGAATGCACCTTCTGCGTGGTTTAAATCCTCAAACGCTCAGGTCGCATCTCTCATTCGTTTGCTGGCCACCAAGGCGAGAACCAGCAGCGACTGAAACTGGATTCTGAGTGTTATTGGATCTAAATTTAGGTCTTGAACTCAGGGTCCAGTTCTCTATTCCAGACTTCTATTCGGTTGTTCTTAAAACCATAATAATACTCCTAAAGAATTATGCGGAATTTACTTTACTGTACCTCTATACAACCCATTTTTGTCGTGAATACGACTTACTTTACTATGGGGTGCCTTTTCAAAATTTACCCTCTGAGAGAGTGATAAGAATCAGAACGCGTTCTAAGGAAGAGAACAAAATATCTGCTGCTGTACAACAAATCGTCCGGGAAAAATGTTCCGAAAAGTGGTGAATATCGCAGTGAGTTCCTCAATTTGGTCCTTGTGAATGCTAGAAACGAGTCCCTTCAGCATATTGATAGTTTCTTTCAATAAAATATGCAAATCCGAAATGAAATAATCGACATTAAAATTCTGTATGCGGCTATTTTTATAGCCGTTAGGACCGCCCATTAGTGAGAAAGCTACAAACGAAATCAGGTAGAAACAAGCCTCTCAACAAAACTTGAATCAGTTTGGATTGTATCGCCACTGCGAGCAGATGTGTTTTGTGTCGTCTGCACGCTTTCGACAAGAGCGCTTACGTCACAGCTGCCAGTCATTAGCATTGGGAAAAAAAGTACGGGTGTGTAATGTCAGAGACATAACTGGATGTCGTGAATACGAATATGACACGCTTTATTTATACTTCCGAATTCGAATTGGTAGTTGATCGATTGTTTGAATTGTGCAACTTCCCCCTCTTTCATTACTAGAATTTTAAACGATGCGCCTAGACTAGATTACAGATTAGTTACATTAATCATTCTGAAACGCAATTAAATATTATGAAATAAGCAGTATAGTTCTTTATAATAAAATAATCGATACGTTGACAACGACAGCCAAATTCGAAATGAATGGCTTCCGAGTCGGTGCTATGCATTTTATATAGCAAATCAAAAGGAAGTTCTACAAACTGCAACTAATTTAAAAATGGACTGTATAGAGTACAGAAAAGTAAAATTTCGCTTAATTCTTTGGGAGTATTATTGTGGTTCTAAAAAGAACCGATTTGAAGAATTCTGAAATTAATAACTGGAACTGAGTTCAAGAATTAAATTTAGAACATAGAACAGACTCAGAACTCAATTGGATTTTAGTTCTAGAACTACAATCATTTTCCAGAATCCAATTCAGCACGCAGACTCTGAATTCTAAACTCATATTCCGGAACTAAGCTCTGAAATTTGAAGACGATTTTTCGCCATAAATAAAAAATGGGTTGTATAGAGGTACAGTAAAGTAAATTCCGCATAATCCTTTAGGAGTATTATTATGGTTTTAAGAAGAACCGAATAGAAGTCTGGAATAGAGAACTGGACCCTGAGTTCAAGACCTAAATTTAAATCCAATAACAGACTCAGAATCCAGTTTCAGTCGCTGCTGGTTCTCGCCTTGGTGGCCAGCAAGCGAATAAGAGATGCAACCTGAGCGTTTGAGGTTTTTACTAACCACGCAGAAGGTGCATTCTCCGTCGCTGCTGGTTAACTCTCGCTGCTGCTGCTGGTTAGGGTCCTCTCGTTTCGATGGCCAGCAAGCGAATGAGAGATGCGACCTGAGCGTTTGAGGTTTTTATTAACCACGCAGAAGGTGCATTCTCTTTCGCTGCTGGTGGAAAGTTTAATTCCCGCTGCTGCTGCTGGCTGGTCCTTTAGCCTCGATGGCCCGCAAGCGAATGAGAGATGCGACCTGTGCGTTTGAGGTTTTTATTAACCACGCAGAAGGTGCATTCTCCGTCGCTGCTGGTTAACTCTCGCTGCTGCTGCTGGTTAAGGTCCTCTCGCCTCGATGGCCAGCAAGCGAATGAGAGATGCGACCTGAGCGTTTGAGGTTTTTATTAACCACGCAGAAGGTGCATTCTCTCTCGCTGCTGGTGGAAAGTTTAATTCCCGCTGCTGCTGCTGGCTGGTCCTCTCGCCTCGATGGCCAGCAAGCGAATGAGAGATGCGACCTGAGCGTTTGAGGTTTTTATTAACCACGCAGAAGGTGCATTCTCCGTCGCTGCTGGTTAACTCTCGCTGCTGCTGCTGGTTAAGGTCCTCTCGTCTCGATGGCCAGCAAGCGAATGAGAGATGCGACCTGAGCGTTTGAGGTTTTTATTAACCACGCAGAAGGTGCATTCTCCGTCGCTGCTGGTTAACTCTCGCTGCTGCTGCTGGTTAAGGTCCTCTCGTCTCGATGGCCAGCAAGCGAATGAGAGATGCGACCTGAGCGTTTGAGGTTTTTATTAACCACGCAGAAGGTGCATTCTCCGTCGCTGCTGGTTAACTCTCGCTGCTGCTGCTGGTTAAGGTCCTCTCGCCTCGATGGCCAGCAAGCGAATGAGAGATGCGACCTGAGCGTTTGAGGTTTTTATTAACCACGCAGAAGGTGCATTCTCTTTCGCTGCTGGTGGAAAGTTTAATTCCCGCTGCTGCTGCTGGCTGGTCCTTTAGCCTCGATGGCCCGCAAGCGAATGAGAGATGCGACCTGTGCGTTTGAGGTTTTTATTAACCACGCAGAAGGTGCATTCTCCGTCGCTGCTGGTTAACTCTCGCTGCTGCTGCTGGTTAAGGTCCTCTCGCCTCGATGGCCAGCAAGCGAATGAGAGATGCGACCTGAGCGTTTGAGGTTTTTATTAACCACGCAGAAGGTGCATTCTCTCTCGCTGCTGGTGGAAAGTTTAATTCCCGCTGCTGCTGCTGGCTGGTCCTCTCGCCTCGATGGCCAGCAAGCGAATGAGAGATGCGACCTGAGCGTTTGAGGTTTTTATTAACCACGCAGAAGGTGCATTCTCCGTCGCTGCTGGTTAACTCTCGCTGCTGCTGCTGGTTAAGGTCCTCTCGTCTCGATGGCCAGCAAGCGAATGAGAGATGCGACCTGAGCGTTTGAGGTTTTTATTAACCACGCAGAAGGTGCATTCTCCGTCGCTGCTGGTTAACTCTCGCTGCTGCTGCTGGTTAAGGTCCTCTCGCCTCGATGGCCAGCAAGCGAATGAGAGATGCGACCTGAGCGTTTGAGGTTTTTATTAACCACGCAGAAGGTGCATTCTCTGTCGCTGCTGGTTGATGATTCCACTCCCACGACGTCTGCTTCCATCGAACGCACGAAAAGAAATGATCGATTTTCGACCACGGTTCCCCTTTTATACGCATTCAGTTGAAGATATGTGCCTGACTACCTCAAAATCGTCGTCCTTGCGCGAAAAACCCAAGCGAAAGTAAAAAGTTTTCCGCGTTGTTTTCAAATTTTAAGAAAACTTAATTTTTGAGTTGTTTGTGGTTATCGCACACTGTTCAAAATATTATCCTAAATTCCTGATCATATTTTTGATGAAATGGTGAAAGAATTATGTTGCTACCATTAATACAAGTCGAGATATTCGCGATTAAGTTCTGCCCATTCTTCCATATGGCTAATTTTGAAAAGGCGCCCCATAGTAAAGTAAGTCGTATTCACGACAAAACAACGATGGAGAGCATTGCACAATATCAGCCGTTCTAATGGCTCTAAAAGTTTTCTAAAGAACTATTAGGATTTGTTGTTCGCAAATCGTAGGGAAATATCCTCAGTTTACGGCAAATCAAGAACAGTTTGCTTAGATTTGTGCACTTTTCGCTGTGTGAAACTCACAGTAATCGAGATCAAGTGAAGCTTTCTTTGTTTTTGCGAAAAATGTTCCAGAGTTTAATGTCGTAGAGAATTACGCAATTTGACTTTTCTGAATGCTAGAAACGAGTCCCTTCAGCATATTGATAGTTTCTTTCAATAAATTATGCAAATCCGAAATGAAATAATCAACATTAAAATTCTGAATGCGGCTATTTTTATAGCCGTTAGGACCGCCCATTAGTGAAAAAGCTACAAACGAAATCACATAAAAGGAAATCTCTTAACAAAAATTGAATCAGTTTGGATTCTATCGCCCCTATGAGCAGATGTGTTTTGTGTCGTCTGCACAGCTAGTTTCGCTTTCGACAAGAGCGAATTCGTCACAGCTGCCAGTCATTAGCATTGGGAAAAAACAACGGTGGAGAGCATTGCACAATATCAGCCGTTCTAATGGCTCTAAAAGTTTTCTAAAGAACTATTAGGATTTGTTGTTTGCAAATCGTAGGGAAATATCCTCAGTTTACTACAAATCAAGAACAGTTTGCTTAGATTTGTGCACTTTTCGCTGTGTGAAATTCACAGTAATCGAGATCAAGTGAAGCTTTCTTTGTTTTTGCGAAAAATGTGAAAAAGGGGAATGCGTGCATAATTCATACAATTGATATTCGGAAGTGTTAAGGAACATGTCAGTTGTTTTCGTATTCACGACATCCAGTTATGTCTCTGACATTACCCACCCGCCTTTTTCTTTGAGGTAACTGAAAAATTTATGATCAGTGTTAATCGAGCTAAACAATTTTCTCATTTCCGTAATATAACATTCGAATTTGAACTGATCATCTATATTAGATAGTGTCATGTGTAGATTTTCAAATTTGTCTGCTATTTCATTAAGTAATTGACTAACTTGAAATTGGATATCGTAAACATTAGATCTAGTAATATTATTTCTTGCATGTAATTTAAAAGTAAAAGCTGTTGCTGATGATAAAAATGTATGAGTATTAGATAAGGCTTTACTATAGTCTGTTGTACAATGATTTTCTAGAACATCACCTATCTTTAAGTTTGTACTTTGTAACAAATTCGAAACTCCTTGGTGTCCCGGGTTGGCGGTTCAATGCATAGGACGCTGGTCTTACAAGCCAGTTGTCGTATGTTCGAGCCCCGACCTGAAAGGATTCTTAGTGTCAATAGGATCGTAGTACTAGCCATGCAATGATTATCTACTCTAAGAACCGGCTGCGAAGTCTGGTGAAACAGAAAGGCCAAATTCCACAAAACGAATGTAATGCCAAGACTTTGCTTTGCTGGTGTGCTTGGCCTATTACTGGTATATTCGAAAAATTATAGGAACTGCCATCATCATTGACAGCATTTACTCTCAATTCTTGGTGATTTGATATGTGCTTCTTAAAAGGATATAATTTGGAAACGATTTGAGTGCATCGTTGGATTGTGCATCTATATCTGTAAGATGTCGGTGTTCGGTGAAAGTTCTTTAGTTGATCTAAATATGACTCGCAGCTGATGAAGCTTTCATTGCAATCGAATAGCATGCACTTTATTAACATTTTTGTTTAAGATTATTCAAGTAGGCAGTTAGTTTATTTATGCTGGCATATGTTTCTCGTTTTTCTATTTCATATACGTACGAACTCAAAAAATACCAAACTAGTTTGGAGAGTTTTGAATATGATAGATCCAATATCAATATCAACGTATCAATCGGTTTTTGGCACTTTATCTTTTTTCTGTGTTCGTCCTCTTTTGCATCAGATTTCCGCTTTTTTTGCTTCAAATTTCCTATCTTATTTGCAACTTTGCCACCGAAGTTTTTTCGGTCCCTAGTTCTAGGAATGTAATAATTTACCTGCAAGATATAAAGTTTAACTATTCGCGTATCATATAGAGAAATAAATTATATTTACTGCCTTTTCGTGTGGAAAAAGATTGGTTATAACACACCAGCTAGTTGTAACTGCTTAGCCTCTGAAAGTTCTCCGTCCTTAGCACATATTGTAATTTCTTTCCCCTCCTCGGTTCGGGTCAGAAGCGCTAATAAAACACTGGGTGATAGTTTTCTACCTGTTCATGTACCTTCAATAATTGTTCCTGTGCGTTCTGCACTTGTTTCCCTTATTTCTGTACCTACAGCTGTCCAGGCGAACTTCGTACCGCTGAAAAATTATCTTTGGATGGAAATTATTTCGAACACTAACAAAATCAGAATCATCAAACGACCTGTGCGAAAGTAGGTATCAGAAGAGTGTGGTCATGATTGTTAGTGTTCAATAAAGTTGAATGATAATATGAATCTCAATAATTTTTCAGTTTGTGAGGAAGTCGATGAATCGTTTCAAACAGGTGAAAAATGTCAATGTGATGATTTCCAAACCCCGTTCAATCGATGATGTCCGTAGAAGCAGCAAGAGTTGTTAGTTAGAGTATATTGTGCGGATCTGTTCATAGCCACATAAACGTAAATAATTTGAAATGTCGAATTACTCTGCAGAAACCGATGTTTAGAGAAAAATATGCCCAAAAACATCTCGAGCGGGTTGATTTAATTTGGTTCGTGTCTGGGCCAATCTAAGACGTTTGGTCCCACATGAACCAATGGCCCCAACTGGTGATGCTAGTTTTACTTTTCGGGCATTGGTAATGCTTATGTAAAATTTAAGCCGAAAAAAACATAAAACATCCTTTGGATTCAAATGGAATTGTTCCATTGCACACTTTAAATCTTACTGTTTTTGGATGAAAGTTTAGCGCATTGTGACAGCAATAATTACATCCATCGTGAAGATAGAAATTTGCATTTCTGGAATTTTATTAAAACAATGAATCATAAAATAACGTGCTCTCGACAATCACTTTCTTTTTTTATTTCGTTCTTTAATTTGAATTGACGGCATTGAACACAATTTATATATCGAAAAATGGAAACCTGTATGTTGTTCATTTGGCGCCCATACCTAATTGAACATGTCGTTCGAAATAAAGAAACACGTGAATCAAGTAGGCTCAATAAAATTTGAACACAAATCAGCTCGTTTGGCGCCAAACGATTTTATTAATGATCTAGTATTCAAATTTTGCTCTCCAGCGGGCAAGCATTACACAACTCGATATGCGCCAAACAAGCATCGAAGATCTAGCATGCATTGAGCAGAAAATTTCCAAGTCCATACAAAACATTTTTCAAAATTTTCTCCACTTTTCCGAAGGATTTTCCTTATGTACTATAGCCTATAGCCAGCACACACTTTTTTTCGCTATTATATATATACAATTGTATACAATTGTGTCACTCCTTTATTTTTGAATCGTGGTTTACAATGAGTGAATATTCAATGTTTTAAGTTGTTTCTGCATTTATCGAGAATATTTTTCTTCATTGATGGATAATCCGGGTGAATTTTCAACACCTGTTGACAAACATCAATTGCATCTACGAACCGTTTTAGTTTCATGTAATTGAGCGCCAGTTTGTATGCTATGTTTGGTTTTGATCCACCACTGCATTTCCAGGCACTGTCATAATGTGTAATTGCAGATCGGTAATTCTGTTCTTTTACCGATATTTTTCCCTTTAGTTCGTACGCTTTAGTACAAGATTTAATGTGTTCTAACACACGTGGTAATAGTTCTGACGATAATTCAAATTTACTGACTTGTAAGTATGAATCAGCCAATAGCAACCAAGATTTCTCAAGGTAACCTGCTTCTTCAAAAGTCCAACAATTCTTTTTTATTCTTTTCAGTTGATTTTTAGCTCGTTGCGATTGTTTCAGCATCACATGAGCTGATGCCATGCCATACACAGCTCCCACATTTTCCTTGTATTCTACCTGTGAAGCGTTGCCTGTAAAATCTTGTAACGCCCGATCTATATTGCTCTTCTGACGGGAGGCAAGTAAAAGGAAATTTTGTAACAAACGATGATTCAGCGCTTCATTATCGATCACACCTGGCCGAGGTTTCAATTCTTTCAGCAATCTTTCAGCTGTTTTTAATGCCATCCCACGTGAATTTTTAATTTCTAAATCATCTGGCCCTATATCGATTACTCCTTCAGTGGGCAAATCACCGTCAGGGTTCAAACAAATTTCTATCATATTATATATAGCTTGTTGACCCCATTCAGGATCTTTACGACAATTGTTAAAATATCTTAGGGCACTATTTGGATTTCCACTATACCAATCATTAAGACCTTTGCAATAATTCAAACCAGCTTCTCCATCTGGTCGTAGACATACATTCTGTGCTCTATGGATAAATGGTTGAATGTCTTGAAGTGTTTATTGCATCCGTCGCATCACTTCTATTAATCTTGCTAGCGCAGTCCAATAGTTTGGTTGAGCTTATAAAAGTTGTGAAAAATGATAGGTTGCATTCTCGAAGTCCATCTAAGAATTAGGTTCAAAGTCATTTTAACTATGTATGTTTGTATCATTACTTACCCGTCTAAATGATAAATCAGCCATCATTATAGAAATTGTTTCATTATTCGAGTCATACTGTAAAATTTCATTGCACATAAATTGACATTGATCCATGTTGTTCGTCTGCATGTATGAACGAGCTAATGCAGCTAATAAATTCGTATCAGTAGGTGTTAGCTTCAATGCTTCTTTGTAGTGGTGAATAGCTTGCTCATTATCCCTTAGTGCAATTGCCTGCTCTGCCATCAAAACACAAATCCTACAAGAACAAAAATGTTCCCTTAACATTAACATCAAAAAGACTAGAGTTTAGTGTATATCTATCTGGTCCAAAGGAGTCAAAATGCATAGTGAAAGAATAACTAAAGCGTAAAAAAATTTTTTTTTGATTTGTACATAATTTTAAGTTATTTGACTATAATTACTAATATCAAGTTTTCAATTTGATATGCAATAAAAATCACGTAGAAGTTACCACAGAGACTGGACTCAAATCCGTGGCTGGCTACTTTTCGGGTTGTTTGTTTTGCCAATTAAAAACCCCAAATTTAAAACTAGCTCAAGGCGACTATACGTCTTAACAAGAATAAAACAAATCATGTAATATCTAGCGTTATAGAATGCGATTATTGATACATACATAACCAAAATTTTATTTTGCTCATGCTGTACGAAGTTCGATTTCATCAGCATCCGTTTCAATATCTTGTATTGATTATCTCTGGCCTCTTTAAGAGTGTTCAGAGAAGATGACAAATACCCCGCTTTCTCACGAATCCTAGCCAGGAGCAATAATTGCTTTGTTCTATTTTGTAATCTTGTTATATCATCAGCTTCACTGTGAAGGAAAATAAATATGATAAAATGTTTTGTTCCATTTTGACAGTATTACCTTTTAGATAACTCAATTTCATCTACCAGAATTTGTTCAGCAAGCAAAGTTTTAATGAAGAATTTCCAGGAGTTTCGATTACTTCCTGATAGTAAGAAATCGCTTTTTTGTATTGGTGTGTCTTAACATAAGCTCTGCCCAGTTTGCTAATCAATAAAATATCTCTTGAATTAAACTTATGAGCTTGCTTGTAGGCTTCAATTGCATCATCAGGCTCCTGTATGTACATATATGCGTCCCCTAACATCAAGTAACTCGACGGAACGGGATTAGAGGACACTTGCTCCTTGAAACATTGCGCGTACGCTAAACGATCTTTCTTGTGTTCCAAATAAAAGCGAGCCGTTTTAGTTTTTGCTCTAATATAATACGGCTCATTTGGAGAAACAATTTCAAGTAAATCAACAGCTTTTTTGAAATTACCTAGCTGCATATAGAAATGAGCTAACGCTACTGCTACGCTGCCTTTTACGAATGTTGAAGAAAACTCGGCGGATACTATTTGTATGAGTTTCAAAGCCTCGGATTGTTGATTTAATAAAACATGCATGTTAATTACTTCTAAATACAGTGTCAGTAGATCCGTAATGTTGAGAGAATTTCTATTCGATTCACTATTGAATGTATTCATTGGATTGTTGCCATTGTGATTTATACCGCATATACTCATTGCTGTAAGGAAGCTTTTCAAGCTGTCTTCATATAGTTGTTGATTCTTCAAAATAATACCCTGTAGTGAATGAAATATCGCATGGTCACGAACTTTGAAATCTATACTTAGGCAAATTTCCAAACATTGTGCTGCCTTGGTGTAGTGTTTCTGCTCTATATATATTTGAGCAATAAGTAAATGGGCATCAGTATATGCTGAATCCACGATTCTATGAAGCGTTTTCATGGCTGCTAGCAAGTCTCCCGTAAGAAATTGAACCTTCGCAAGTGAGTATAAACCTTCCACAAATCCAGGACAAGCTTTTATAGCGGCATCTAATATATTTGCACTATGACGAAGAGCAGGGTGCAATGTATCAGTAGATATCATTTCAGCATCTCGATCTACTGGAGAGTATTTCAACCATTCTTTCACTAGTTCAAGTAAAAAATCGGGGTTCAGTTCTCTAAGATAATCTAGTCCGTATGGTAGTGTACTCAAATTTCTAAAATGATATTCACTTGCTTCTATCAGGAACTGCATCGCTTTTTCTGGATCGTCTTGGTGAATTTTAGATGATATTGATAAAAGTAGAGGCATTTTGTTTTCTCCTTGAATTTCAGAGAGAAATTCGATTTGTTGTAAGACTTGTTCTGACACTCCAGTATCCATTACTTGACATAAAGTCAATCCGCATAAAGCATATAAAGAGGTATTGTCTATTTTAGATGCAGTTTTAAACCATTTTGTGGCTTCTTTGTATTTCTGCATCAAAATGCATTGATATCCTAGCTCCGTTATATAATCAGGGTTGGTTGGGGCAATTTTGTGTGCTTTTTCTACAAAATGGTAAGTTTCAGATAAAATTGATTGCTTTCTTCCACAAATTCTCGAAAACAGTTGACTCATGCGCATAAAAATTAAACCATTAGCCGGCTCTACTTTTTCTATTGTCTTAAATAAGTACTGCAAAGCAGTAACACTACCTGCATAGTTTCCATCCTTAACTATTAACATCAATATTTTCACTTGACGTGCTTCTAAGTTACTTGGTTCAAAAGTAAGAACCATTGTCGCTGTTTCCATCGTATCATAATAATTCCAACTAGAAAGATGACATTTCATTTTTTCAACGAGTGGTATGTTCAAATTAGGGTTACGTACTGAAAGACAGTTCAAAACAGAGATAGCTTTTTCGAAATCACCTGGCCAATACTTGCATCAATATACATTCCATGTTCGACTGCTTCATTGAACAAAACAAGGATGACTGACGCTCTATTTTTGTTCAAGTACAATTCACACCATCGTATTAAAGCAGATATTTCAGGAATATTTGTGTTTATACGTTGAGCCTTCTCTAGATATTCCCGTGCTCTATCAATTTTCCCCGTTAGGAATAAGAATATGGACGCGTAATAAACTGATAATGGTGTTAAACGCTTTCTTTCATGTTTTAAAGTATTGTCTAAATTAATAAGTTCTTCTTTATCAACCACACCGCATCGTTTGTGTGCATACAGTAGACTTAGGACGACAGCCAAACAAAAATCTTTATCGGCCAGCAATTGATTCAATTCACGGATACCCTCTTGTAGTTTAATGCCCTCAAGTATCAACGCGACACCGTTGAAGAATCTAAAACTAGTATCATTTGGGTACTTTGTTATCGCTTCTATTACTACACGATGCATTATTCGAAACAATTTCGCTCGGCCGTAATATAATATTACACTTTTATAATCGTTTTCATCCATTTCTAAGCACTAAATACAAACTGTAGATCTTAACAAACTTTAAAAAAGTGAAAACTATGATCTGAACCGTAAACATCAGAAAACACTATTCTTGCTGTTTGTTTACGGCTCATGTTGCTATTAGAGATAGGAAACTTATCGATATTTATCGATAATATCGATATGAAATTGAAATCGCTGACATCGATAATTTACAGCGTTGACAAAATATATCGATATTCAATATTACAGCCTTGGAACAAAGATGCCATTTATACAGATTTATCTGTGTCATACAGATTTCAACATGCCCATTAGAGATGATCGGGTTTAGGGTATTTATACCCGAACCCGAGCCCTTTGAATATTTGTCGGGTTCGGGTACAGAAAAAAATAATCTCGGGTTCGAGTCGGGTACGGGTAAAAGGTTCGGGTTATATAAATTCTTACCCGATCATTTCCAATGCCCATACAAATTTAATACGTAATACAGATTTTTTAAATTTTATGCAGATTTCAGCAGTTTCCACAAAAAATAAAAACGAACAATTCAAGTTTTATCACCTGAGCATAGCAGAAGAATTGTGGAAGAGACGAGATAAAAGTCTTTTAATCAATGACAAATCATAAATATCTATTCATGATTGTACAGAAATTTGAAGATTAGTACTGAGTTATACTTATATAAATATTTGGAACATAGCGAAATTTGAACCGATATTCATTACTCATTGCGTTATGAAACTTTTTGAGATTAATAGTTGTATGACCTAATTTGAGGTTCATATTAAGCGCTGACATCTCATGTCAACTTATAAAGATAAAATTATAATAGTATATTATAAAATTCAATTCAATTTTATTGATTTTCGATCGTTGATCAAAGTTACAAATACCAGAACTCATCGCTGCATTTTCTGCAGCGAGATATGAGGATCTCCAGAGTGACGGTTCATTGAATTTCTCATTCTAAAACCATAATGTGTGGCAATAACATTAGTACATTGTGAAAAGTTCGCCTTGATTATCAATACAGATTTTGAATACAGACTAATAAAGATTTTTTATGAAACTATCTGGCATCTCTGCCTCAAGCCAAAATCAAGAAAACTCAACAACAATACCCTTGTGGCAAATCATTGAACCTATATAGAACTGTGGCCAGGGATGCCAAGTCATTTTAAAAAAATCTGTTTCTGTCTCAAAAATTTATCTTTATTTGTCTGGGTCCAACTATATACAAGGAAATTTTGACCGGGCTTCATTTTCAGTGAGCAAAAAAAAAGGTCTCACCAACTATCTTATAGAGGACAAAACCGTTAAGATCTGGTAAGATCTGACAAAATCTTGGAAAATTTGTAAAATTTGGGAAAATTTGTAAAATCTGGCAAAAGATCTGGTTCGTTAGAGTGTCTGGTGAACAAGAAAAATCTGGCATTTGCCAGATAAATCTGACAACTTGGCAACGACAACTGTGGCAAATAATTAAAGCCTAGAACTCAAAATCCTAGTGACTATTTTGTGGTGAAAACGAACATCATAATATATTACATTACTCGGCTGATGTATCGATTATTTATACTTGTCATATGTGGCAACCCTGGACAGATGTTTCGTGATGAAAACAAGTACATTTCAGAATGGCGACGTAACATTTGCGGTTGTAATGTAAATAAACTTTCAGAAAATCTAAAACCAAATTATCAATTTGAAAAAGGTATCCACCTTGGAAAACGTGATATTTAACCCCTTGTTAAACACTATAAAGGTAATTCCAATTCACTATCTGTAAGATTATTATGGTCTAATCAGCTTCAAGATGCATAATTTCGATATAGATGAATTCGTTGCGATTCACCCTACGTTCATTATTCTCCAAAGCCAATGATGTAGTACACAACTGCGAGCTGTCAGAGTTTAGTGTCCAATTCAACCAAAACAAAGCTTTCGTAAGGTACACATTAGACGATAGCAGAAAAAGCATTGTAGTAAATCATACCGAGGTACCGCAAATTTTTCAAGGACGGGGTGTAGGTAAACAATTGGCAGAGGTATTCGATCCAATTACACAGTTTGTATAATAATTCTATGTTCAGATTCATTCTCATTTAAGGCCATTATTCAGTATGCGATACAAGAAAAATTGAAAATATCCTTCGATTGCAAGTTTACCGAAAAATACTACAATGAACATAAAAATCGATTTTTAGGTTGATCGGGATCATCTTTAAGCTTGTATTTACGAAACAATATAAATCAGGTTTTCCATAAATCAACATACACGTACAGAATACACAACGGCCGCTTACAGAAAAAGCGAGAAGCTAAACTAAACTGTAGTAAATGTGAGAACCTTATATTCCGTATTACAATTTTCCAACATTCACTATAAACACGAATCCCGGATGACTTTGCACTCGCTGAGAGTCAGTTCTCAAAAACATAAATGCTTTTTCTTTCGTCATGTGTTTAAATTAACAGATTTCTCTTGTCTACCTAAAAGCAAAGCCGTGGTATTACATTTCTGTAGCGGAATTTGACCTTCTGTTTCAACAGACTTCGTAGCCTATTCAGAGTGTACAGAACCCATGCATGGTTGGTGCTACGATTCTACTGACACTGCGAATCCTTCCAGGTCGGGACTCGAACATACGACAACTGGTTTGTAAGACCAGTGCGCTATACATTAACCGCCAACCCGGGACATCTACCTACTCCCTTTCATTTGTTGTTAGCAGCGATGCCATAATCAGTGCTATATTGACGGATGAGTGTACTATACCCTAGAGTGCCTATAAACAGAGTGACGACAGCTGTTCGTTTGGAATGACAGATTTGTTCCAAACGAGCAAACGACCTGTCAAATATAATGCGAAACTAACGCGACTGCCAACATTTCGGATTAAATGTATTGAACTGTTGCCAACATTACGGATGACATGTCACTCTGGTTGTAGGCACTCTACGATACCCTATACATACATGATTGTGTGCAGGCCGAAAATTCGACCCCAGAGGAATTGCAACATTACAGGTCCCTATACATGAGAATAAACCCTCCGTGTATTTCTCAAACAAAACGCGACTCTCGCATTAATTGCACCTTAAGACCTTTCCGCACTCGGCCGGGGAAGCCCATCAGGCAGGTTCTTTTCTCTTCGACTTTGACAGCGTGCTGTTTGTGCTTGTATTGGTATAACGGTCGCAACGATACACAAATTTGAATCATTGAATATTTTGTTATTATTAAGAATAATAAACACTGTTAAATCCTTTTTCGATTTTCGATGCCCCTGAAAAAGTCCGGGCCCAAGGGAATTTGATGTCTCAAACCACTTCCAGTTCTGTTTTAAGTAAACAGCCTTGTTACTGCAAGAGAATTAACTGAGCCTTCTCAAGCTTTCGAATTACAAACAAGGTAAACAATATTTTATGTTTCTATTTTGGAGCTTTCTACCGTATGTCATCCAGAATACCAAAAAGAATAATAACATGTTGATAAAAATTAGTAAAATATCATTTTATTCGTAATGGACTTTGATAAACTTTAAAACAATTTGAATCGTTTGTAATATACTTTTGGAGCTATTTGTTTTTTCCATACAAGTAACTTCATTATCATATCTCGCATACGTTTCAAAATTTCTTTATCAATAGTTTGAAATGTGTAAGAGTACTTGAAAAATATTTGCTCATACATTGTAAACTCATTTTCTGTTGAAATTTTATTTATCAGTATGGAAATATCTTTCAGTGTAATGTAACTACGGAGATTAATCCATTCATCCAATAAATATTCTAATGTGTACTTGAGAGCTATTTTATTTTGACTTAAGGAGGAAAGAATGTTATGCTTGTACATTTTAAATTGATGATTGTCAAGTAATTCAAGATTTTTTTTAATCAAACTGATTTCGCGAGTACAACCTAAAGCTCTGACAAGAATTATTCGAAGATTTATATCCTCAGATGTCAAATACGTTTGCCTAGTCAGCTGCCACTCCTCAATCCCACTGTATCTGATAACAGTACATATTGAGAAAGAAAGCTTATTTTCCGGAACATCAAAGGGTGATGTTTTTTTCTCTACAAATATAGCGTTGAAGATACGTCTTTGATCTTCAATGCACGCTGACACCCCTAATCGACACGCCCACTCTATCAAAAGAGACGTAATCATAGGATTACGGGATTGTTCAGGAGATATCGAAATATTTTTATACGTTTCAACTATCAGGTATTCTAAGAATTTCTGAAATAAATAAAAGATTAATAATTTAAAATAGTGGTAAGTTATTTACCCACCTCGAGATGACCGTAGTTGGGATGATCTTCTAAGGCGTTATATAAAAATTTAAGATTGTCTAATGCACTTTTCCAAGGTTGATAGAGATCATTATTTTTTCGGAGAAAAGAAATTACGTTGAATGCAATAGAATAGTCTAATAAACCAAGTCTAGCTAAATTTAGAGCGTCGTCAACTATAACGGTTAAGGTGCCGTAATGAAATGATTTGAAATTATCATTGAGAATTCTAGCCAATTTCACCCAATGAACTCGTTCGTAGTTTACTCTATAATACCCTAGAACAAACATTTAAAATACAATTAGTTCAAAATTGTTATCTTTATACAGCTTACCGATTCCACTTGGATTCACTATCACCCATGTGCTGTTTGTATTCAATTCACAACTTGCTTCGGTGGTAAGTGAGGCACTTGAATCCTTCAACCATAGTATTTTCTCAAAAAAATGTCTGTTGGTTAATGTCGTTGGTGAATGTTACTGGAATTGTCCAAATTTGTTCTCCTATATCCTCTTCGAACGGAATCATATTTTGATGCAAACTAAAACCACTATTATTATTTCGTTTTATTTCAATAATTGGGTATTTCTCCATTGTAGTCCAACTGAGTAGGAAATTGATGAACGTTGCATCCGTATGACGTTTGATAATATTTAGAATACCTTTAATATCGACAGTTTCATTATTCATTCTTTGAATGATATACTTTCTTATAAATGCATCAAAAGTTGTTTCACCCAATGTATAATTCATCATACGCAAAAGACTGAGACCTTTAAATCTATTTAGTTCAAAATGTGCCTCATCTTGCCAATGAGTTGTAATAACATTTAAAGCAGTGGTTCTTGTATTTATTTCTTCTTGCATAGCTCGCAGTTTACCTTCTAATAAAAAATCATCTACGGAGTAAGTAGTATTGTTTATCTGCGAGAAAAATAATCTATATGGAATGTGTAACTTATAAAGCTTGAATCTTACAAATTTTAGGGCGATTGTCTCTAAATATAATGGAATTGATTCGTGTAACCAGTACAACTCTTTGTTCTTGTAGTCTGCAAGGGTATGAATCCATAGTTTTGCCAATTCATTAGAAACAACTCGTAATAATATTCCATCCGTTGTGGGAAAGTAATTTAAATCAGTAATTAATCTTTTTTCACTAAAAAGGAAATGAAATCTATACATCTATATCTATATAAAAATGCAGAGCTCATTCTTTGTAATCGCATCACGTAAGAACGGATGGACGGATTAACATTATTCTTTTTTTTTTTTGTTTGATCAGTTTTTACTCCCACAGGGTTCGTACATAATAAAAATGAGGAAAACTGGCCGCAAAAGGGGGAAAAATTCATAAAGTTGTTTTGTATGGACAATGGTGTATCAAAATTATTGTTTGCCAAATGACTCAATGACGGAATGCATATGACTATTCTAGAATTACCGCTGTTGATAGAAGGAAAAGTTTTGATATCGTTTACCAGTTGATAATAAGTTATGTGTGATGGAGTTAGATGAATAATATTAGGCATCGTAGGTGTGAGTTTAACTTATCAGAACATGTTTTAATGAATCAATGAAAAGATTAAGCTGTAGAAGCACTAACGAACCAAACAGATTTTCCTTGCATTTTGCTTTTGAATAATTTAGATTATACTAAGCGCAAATAATAAGTGGCAATAAGATATCAATCTTCAAGATGATTACCATAATGGATTCAAACTGCCATAGTTCATATTCTGCAAATAAAGTTCAAATGGGTAAGATAAACAACAAATTGAAATTTAAGCGTCGTCTCTTCAAGAAACCGCTTCCACTGTACCAGAAAAATATCCACTTCATTAGAGCTTTAAAGTACGTGTGGCACTTTTTGGCAACTTGTACGTACAGAACAAGTTTTGAGAAAACTTTTTCTCTGCTTTAAAGCTGAGAAATCAACTGCTTCAAAGTTTGTTTTGTTGTGTCAGGCGAACATTCAAGCATGGATAATTCCTTACTGTTCAAAATGCTTTGTATGCTACTTAAGCCAAATCTATTTTTCACGAACTTTTGGTAACTTGGACAAAAGACAAATCAGAAATTTATCCTACTCTACCGAATGAACACAACTCTAGCAGAGAAGCTTTTCAACAGTGTGTTAAGTTTATCAAAACAAACCAGAATGGTTAGCGAACGAATGTGTGTCGAGTTCTATTGATTGTAGGCAGACCATGTCAGCTTGGAGCGAAATCAATCTTCAGTTCAACAACGCCATCGCACGGCATCACATTCAACATATCATGACAATTGTATGGGTTCCCGAAATACATATAAGCAGTAGCCTACGTATAGTGAAAACAACAAAGTAACACAAATCAAACACATTTCTGACGGATCGAGCGTAAGCGAGTGATGACCGGCTATTAAATAAATATAGTAAACTTTGCGCGTGCTTAGTGGTTTAAACCGAAGTGCAATATCCATAGAGTAGTACATATATAGTGTAAAGTGTAAGCGGTTTAAATTAAACTGTTAAGCGGATATGGCTAAGAAATTGAAACTAAATATTGTACTTATTGAACAAACCAAAAAAAAAAATCTAAATGTTTATTTTCGCGCCTAAGAATTAAAGTTTGTATGGGATTCACTATGGGGATGATTGACACGATTTTTTGATTGATTATTTTCTACGTACCTAGACAAAATCATTCCTTCTTTTATTTCACTGACGGTGTTGTCTGTATTAGGAATTGTAACATATTTAATAATTCGATAGGGAAATTTCATGCCCATATATCCTTCGTATATGTTTATAACTTCTGCGAATTTAGAAACTATGCCTTTCATATAGTTGTGATATATATTCCTTGTGTATGCAATGAGGTAAATCTCTGGTGTTAGTTCGTACCGTTCTGGTGACATATCGGTTATAATGAAACCTATCTCGGATGCTCGAATCATTCCTGTAGTATTATACGTATCAACCACAAACTCATCCCTTTCCCTGAAATAAAATAATGTTTCAATTATCAACCGTCAATTTTCTACACATAGATACTCATACATTAGCTCCGACATTTCTAAATTCATGCCAGATGCAGTATTCATATGAAATTTCCTTGCTATATTAATTTCAAATGGCGACCTATAGTTATAGTTTGTCCTATTATCATTCATTATTCATCGTTTGGAAGAAATCGGGATTTGGCTAACATACCGAAAATTATGATCATCCATGCATGGGTATAACTTTCTTGCATTGTTAGGTTCCAATATGGTGGCCGCTAAATATCTAAAATGATAACAAAATCAATAGAACTATACCGTATTTATTACATCAATGCACATACTTATGAATCCCATTTCCATCTTTGTAATGAGTATAATATAAACCTTTTTCGTTAGTCATATTGCCTGTAAAATTCACTTTTACTATGTAATAAATATCTTTTTTCATTTCGGTCCCAAGATAGATAATCATTTTTTCATTTGATTCGTCGAATTCTAAATCTAGTATCTTTATTGTGACAAAGTCATCCGAGGGGAAAATTGGATGAAAATATTTGCTCCTTCCTGCACCATCATTAGTGAAAGTATTTATATTTTTATCACCGTTATTCCCATCACTAGACATGGTTGAAAAATCCATTGAATTATTCATTCTTTCAATTTTGTCATTGTAGATCGTGTCTCGTTTGTTCCTGATACGCGGTAATATATCCTCTTCGCTTAGATCCCAATCTAGATCCTCGTCAAAATCTAAGTTTGTTAATCGTATACTTTTTAAAACGGTTACATCATCTAATTTAATGTACAAATTTTTAACGTTAAGCTCTATTCTTTTATTATTATGCTTTTTTGATGTTACTGTAATCCAAACAATTCCATTATACGAGAAGGGTTTACTTGTTTCATTGAAAATCGGTTGAATAAAAAGCCTATAATGTTTCGGAATAACATGCTTTGGGATTCGCGATCGTTTGTCTATCAGATAGGCACGATGATTAAGAAAATCTTCCAACGTTATATTTGGTTTATGCTAGAATAACAATATATTCGAATGACTTTTTAAATATGAGTTTCAATCACTTACCTCGTATGCATACTTGGTACTAAAAAATATAGTGAAAGATATGAAAAAAATAAATATAAAAATCACCACTGCTATACTGATGCCACGACAGATAGATACAAAACATCCTCCTTTCCTCGAATATTCAATATTATTATCTTCTGGCGATGCAAAAGAAAATTTTTGAATGCCAGAAATGTGATATTCGGAATGATCATTATAACTATACACTAATCTACGACTTTGGCCTGCTTTATTCATATCAGCTGAACACTTTGTCTTCTATGGTTATTCTTCCAACGGATAATACGATAAAGAAAAAAATTATAGCATTTTAAATTGACTCTTTGTGTATACTGATCACGATGAAGCATCTGCTCTCACCAAAATGTAAATCTCCACTGATACGGATAAGCAGCATCTCTGTTTATTAGCTCTACAATAAAAGTATTATAACTACTACCACTACAGTACTTTAAAATACAATGCAGGTTATTTTATTTATCAACACCCACAAACTGCATCGACTTTCTTGTTCTGAAGTCAGATCGAACACAGTGTAAAGACCCAACATATGCAGGAGTGAACGATCTAAACAAAATTTTTAGAAAAGAATCTTATCATAGTGTAAATATTATATTACGAAACTGGAATGTGTCAACGTATAAACTGCTGAATAGTTCATTGTTGATTGAAGCACGAGAAAACGTGTCATTTTGCTGTTGTTAATCACAATAGTTGGTGTAATAGTTTTAGTTTTTAAAACGAGACCTGGAGGACGGAGTGTCATACATCATTCGTATCAGTTCGTAACAAACTCAACCTGTCGGTATGTGTGAGTGTATGTATGTGTTGGTAGGTGTGTGTGTATGTATGTATGTATGTATGTATGTATGTATGTAACATTTTCGGGCACTCACTCTTCGCGAAGATTACTTAACCGAGTTTTGTTTTTGAAAAATGCTAATTTTAATATTGCGCCATATATCGTTTATTTATACCCGGCTTTAACATAATTTTGGTCGTTCGCCGGCTATTGCGCCATCGTGCAGGTCTAGCCGAAAATTTTAAGTACGCAGATTTCTTCCCCTTTTGAGAAATAGTTGTCATATTGCTAAATATTGTTACCACGAATATTTCTTGTAAAAGTATTTATTTTATTTCATTACTTTGTTCTGTTGAAAAGCATTAACAATCTTATTTTTGTCGCGTTTCCTTGCGCGAATAACTTGCATGCAAGTTATTTTTGCTTGTAGTTGATAGCGCATTTAACTCAGGTGTGTAACTGGACCGCCTGAACGTGCTTCCGAGGGGTGTAAGCGGGTGATTTATGCGCCACTCTCGATGAGAGACCACCCGCCAGATGTGTGGCTGCCCGGCCTTTTGAGACTTCTCGGGAGAAGGTTCCGGTTTCCCTCTTTGTAGGGTGGAAGCAAGCTAGTCGACCAAAAGCGCGTCCGAGTCGCGCGTGTCATACAAACTACGTCACGTCCGAAATGTTCAATGCGATCTCAGTCCGAAAACGATATTCTCACACGGTCGTAATCATCACGGGCAAAGTCTAACTTCCCAAATTAACCCATCTGCAGAAAACTTGAGAGTGGTTCCGGTAGGTTTCAGGGCCAACCTCCCCAGTATAAACAAAATACAACAAAAAAACTACAAACGAGACGGAACTCTGGACTTGAAAAGCTTCATCAATCTGAAAATTGGAGAACTACATCAAATCACAAAAAAAGGTTTTTACAAAATCACAAATCCAACATTTATTGGCCTTTATCGGTTTTCCCGATCATGTTCTCTGTTCACTCTACGCTAGCTAGCAATGTTCATTCTTTCTCCTTTCCCTCATCTATCCTAACTGGCGATTTTTTTTTTATTGTCTGCGGTGCGTGCTTTCGGTGTTCATTGTGCACCTCACTTGCCTCTTATCTCATTGTGCAAAATCACTTGGCAATTTCTTTAATTATTATATATATATCGATATGCAAATTCGACGGTAGGGTAAGGCCGTCAATAGTGACCCCATGCGCATGGACTTCACAACAAATATATATTGTACTCACGACCTAGGATTTACGTGTTGGCGGGGGACGGCGATTCCTACTGGTGCTACTGATGATGACGATGATGATGCTAACGATGCGACGCGATGCTGCGACGAGTGCGTTTCCCTCGATCGAGCTGAACGGGCGACGCTGGTCTCCCCCGCCGATTTGTGGACTTACGACGACGGGATACTGCCGTCGAGTTTTCCGATCGTCACCAGAAAACTTAACAGCGTTGATGATGGTTGTCTACTAACCCTGCCAAGGCGCAAGATTGACGGATGCTGCCTTCTTCCGGCCCAGTGTATCGCCGGGACCAAACCTTGAGACAGATCGTGGGGTCAAGAGCGGTCTCTAATGTACGGGTGTGATGTGTCGGGTACTTCGACGGTAGCCACAAACCTGTGAAAGAAATTGCCATTGCACAGAAAACGCATAAGCACGTGCACCTTGGTAGTGTCACAATTTACAAGTTTACCTTGATATCTGGGTTTCTACACACACGCGAACCGCCAAATTAAACGATTGGGAATCTAACTGCGTTTCTATTCTATTTGAGAAAGGAACAAATTTACATTTTGATGAAGAATTTCAAGTTACATTTAAAATTTACCGAACTTAACACAACACGGCGCGAACTGAAATCGAACCACTCTTGCCTCTTTCACTGATAAGTTCAAAGTGGTTTATTGGGCTTTGAGAATCCTCAGAATAACCGCGGTTTGTACATCTTCGTTAGCGGATCTGACGCATTTTCCACGAAGTGGATAATAGCGATAGTTCCGAATTCGCATTGATCAACCCGAACTTCCCCAGTCGCATGATCGCATCTCGTTTCTGCGAACGACCCCAATCAAACCAACCACCGCCAGACCGAAACAGAGCATTCTCCCGAAAGATTAACGCGGTCATGAACTTTGTAAAGGTCGATGGCCTCTTTCGGTAACCCAAACAAACACCCCATCGGCTGCGACGCCAGGCAAAGCAGAAAGCAATTGGCGCGTACTAAGAACGGCGGGAAATCAGCTGCTGTGTCTTAGGGCAAATCTCTTACTTAGAGCTTTTTCATCATAACGGGATGATTCGATTTTGTGAACCTCTTTTAATATCGTTTCGTATATTTATTATATTAAATTTTAATACAAGAATCTATAAACATTATTATTAAAGATCATTCACCTACTAACTATTATTTACAAAAAATATCTATTCTAATTCTGTACTCGTTACAGGTGCCTGCATTTCCCTGCATTATGAATTTACAACTGGCTAAAAGAAAAAGATGTTTACTAACAAAATCAGTTATAGTTTGTGAAGTAGTGCATATATTATATCACAGTATATAATATACTTTATAATAATTTTGTTATGTTACTATAGAGGCCGCTATAGTCCGATGCTTCTTTGTACATAAATTTTGCTTCCCATTAGATTTCACATTTAATTTCACTTAGTAGATTGAAAGTAACCATGATAGGGGCGTCTTTTGGACTTAATAATCACTTATCACCAGAAATTGATTAAATTATTCGCACTTAATCGATAAAAATGATTGGTTTTGCGAAGATTGTAAACTAATCAAAAGATCTGCGTGAAGCTCGATAAGAGCCATCTATTTGCGAATAGCTGCCCTCAGTTGGATAACACTCACCACGGCTATCTGGTGGTGAATTTTTGGCAGATTGATTTGTAGAGCGCGACTGCTGCCATCTATTACTGAAAGAGCTTTCATTAAACAGCTGAACTGCCATCTGGTGAAATATATGATAAACATTATCCATCGATAGAACCAAAATGTCACATTCGAACTATATATATATATGAAAAGTTGCTGTTCAATTGTAGATGATTAATACGCAAGCTTGCCGTAAGATCGTCGTTCACTGATGCGTCGCATCCCTAGTGCTTCCTACCACCTGGCGCCGATGGCACGGTTCCAATAGGCCCGCATAGAGTGGTAGTCACGTATGTTGGATCGATAGCGAATTCGGTAATCCGATGGGTGAACATGTAGGCGTTATGGCTCGTGTGTTACTACAACAGTCTATTTAAAAAAATACCAACTGTCAAAAAAGTTGGTAAAATATTTTTTTAAATTTTTTTTTGAGAGTTTTTGGAACATTTTTTAGCAGTTTTAAACAATTTTTAGAGGAGATTTCGAGAAATTCTAGGGAAATTGATTCATAATGAAAAGGTATTTCGGATGAAACAATAAATACAATCGTAGAAAGCTACTACCATTAATGAATCTATCTACAAGGTGAGATGAAAAAACTGCAACAAAGTAAAACGCCATAATTTTTTCATTTTTTTTTTAAATTTTATTGAATGAAAGCAAAAAATGTCGGAAATAACATCAAATTTGAGAATCGGTTTAGATTTGTTCGAATTGGCCACCTTTGGCACGAACTATGGCCTTCAAACGGCCAATGAAACCATCACACGCTGCCCGAAAGTGGCTCTGCGGTATTTTGTCCCATTCTCGGCGAAGCGCTTGCTTGAGATGATCGACACTTTGGTATTTTTTAGTGCCAACCTTGCTTTCCAAAATACCCCAGGCACAATAGTCCAACGGATTGGCATCCGGAGATTTTGGTGGCCATTGTGCGGTGGAAATGAAGCGAGGAACCTCATTTCTTAACCATTCTTGGGTGGCGCGTGCTGAGTGCGATGGTGCTGAGTCCTGTTGGAATGTCCAAGGTCTGCGGCCGAAATGTTTGCGTGCCCAGGGCTTCAGAACTCCCTCCAAAATATTTTCGCGATAGATTTGCGCATTTATTTTGACCCCACGGTCGATGAATACGAGCGGCGAGCGACCATCGGCTGTTATGGCGGCCCACACCATCACCATGGCCGGCTTTTGAGTTCTGGTGGCCAACCGAAGTTGCAAATTTTCAGCTGACCTCTCTGGCAAGTAAACACGATCATTTTGTTTGTTTACAAACTGCTGGATAACGAATGGTTTCTCATCGGAGAAAACCAAATTCGGCAGTTCACCACTTTCGGCCAAGCGAAGCAACTCTTTAGCTTTTTCGAGTCTAACTTTTTTTTGCGCATCAGTAAGATCTTGCACTTTTTGGAACTTCAATGGCTTTAGTCCAAGCTCATTTTTCAATATTTGCCGAATGGCATATTGCGATATGTTCAGCTCACGAGCCATTTTTCGGCCACTGCGACGCGGATTTCGTTCAATTCGCTTCTTCACTTTTCGAACCATTTCTGCCGATGTTGCTGTTTTTTTTCGTCCACTTCCTTGACGTCGGGCTACGCTACCAGTATCACGGTAACGAGCGATGGTACGAGACACAAAAGATTTATTCACTTTTAAATGCTGGAGGGCTCTAACGATAGCCACTTGTGGTTTTCCAGCCAAATGCAAAGCAATCACACTATCACACTTGAATTCCATCACAAATAACTTTTTTTCTGAAAAATTCCCACCAAAATGCTTTTGTGCGCTTGTAAATAATATAATGAGCTGTCACTAGAATAAATCTGACAGCTGTGGGACGAGCGGTTTAGAAATGACAGCAGTCTGAAGTTGGTTGCAGTTTTTTCATCTCACCTTGTATCTAATCTAAATATATAAAAATGCAGAGATCATTCTTTGTAATCGCATCACGTAAGAACGGATGGATGGAAGAAAAATTTTCCGGAAAAGTGGGAAGACCCATAAGTTGTTTTGTATGGACAATAGAATTTTCCGTTGAAATAGTCGTCATTGATTGCTAGATCTACGATTGATGTTGGCGCGCAAGAGTTGCATAAGTGTTTGGTCGTCGAAGAAAAGAATACTAGATCGTTGAAAAAATTGTTTGGCGGGCAAAGTTTAGTAGTGGAGATTTCCCGTGCATCATTCAGAGCCACGTGCTTAATTGGGTATTAAAACGTGACAAATGACTCCATGACGGAATGCATATGACTGTTTTCTAGAAAACCGCTGTAGGCAGCAGAAAAAGTTCTGATATCATTTACCTGTTGATGAATTGTGATTAATGATAAATATTGGCCATCCCGGCCTAACAAATCAGTAATTTTTTTTATAAATCAATGCAAAGTTTGTGCTGTAGAAGCGTCAAGCTAAGAGTTTTTCCGTGCAGTTTGTTTTCTAATGATTTAGATTATACTAAGCCTCTCCAAGCAACCAAAGGTCCACAGTACCTGAAATATATTCACTTTATTAGAGCTCTAAAGTTTGCGTGGCGCTTTTTGGCAACTTAAACATACAGAACAAGTTCTGAGAAAACTTTCCCGCTGCCTTAAAGCTGTGCAAGGAACTGCTCTCTGTCCAGTGAATTGACTTAAAGGATGAGATGACAATCTATGCATTTGCTAATTTTTTGCTTAACAGAAGTGTTTCACATTTTCACATTAATTTTTGGTGATTTTTTTTTGGGCTAAAGCGTATTGAATTCTATTGATTGTAGGTTAAGTAATCAGAAAAATAAGGAAAAAGAGTCGGAGGAAAGAATACTAGATCGTTGAAAAAATTGTTTGGAGCGCAACGAGATGCTTTGTGTGGTCAATCTAAAGATTTTCCTTGCATTTCTCTTTCTAATGATTTAGATTAGACTATGCGTGGCTATCAGATATCAATGATTACCATAATGAATTGGGACTGTCATTTCATGTTGCATATTCTATGAAAAATGTTCAGACTGGTAAGATCAATATCAAATTAAAATTTAAGCGTCGTCTCCAAGCAATCAGAAGTTCCACGATACCTGAAAATATCCACTTTATTAGAGCTCTAAAGTACGCATGGTACTTTTTGATAATTTGAACGTACAGAACAGATTCTGAGAAAAATTTCTCGCTGCTTAAAAGCTGTACACACCAAATTATTTTTACGGATGTCGGTACAGTTTTACTGACTTTCAAACAGCTGTACATTCGGTAATCCGTTCAGTAAAAGTTTTATTTGCTGAAAGATCGGTACAGTTCCACTGAACTTCGATCTGTCATAATTCTAATGACTTCTCCATTATTCAATACCGACGTTCGGCGAAATTCACAAAATAATCCTAAAAATATGTAAACGTCTTGACCCGTAAAGTATTACAATTTTTTGGTAAAAGGAAGGAGCATTTTTGTTTTCAAAACATATTTTCATCCGATTAATTTATTAATTTGCGTGTGATGAATGAATTTAATTACATTTGCTCATCAGAAATAATATATTCAAATAAAATGATCAAATATCTTTCGGATGCAATTCAGTAGAATATGGGATCACCCTTCATATTTTTAGAGTGCAGAAATAATAAGTTGTAGAAGGCTTTTTGAATATATTCACAAAATGAAAAATTACCGCTAGGAATCAGTATTATCTATTTTTCGCAAGCAATCAATTCGCACCACTATTTTTTCTTTACAAATCTAGAAATTTTCACACCTTTACGTCCGAAAATGTTATGTTATTTGACAGATCTTTATTTCTGCTGATAGTGTGTACATATAGTGATGATTACTGAAATTCTTCATTATTTTTTATTAATTTTCCGGATATTGGTAAAACAACTTTCACTGCAGTTCGTCAAGAGAAATGACATTTCAGAGTTCACAGACCATGTCAGGCAAATAATAAATAATCGTAACTTTTACATAGGATTTTCCGATATTCAGTATAGTTCCGTAGATAGATGACCGTAAGTTGGATAAATTTTACGTATCTTTCAGTAAAAATAATATTTTACAGTAATCGTTGCCGGAAAAATTATTACCGAACACAAAAATAGAAATTTTTTGTGTATAAGAAATTGCTTTGAAGTTTGTTCTGTCGGGTATTCACACATTCACGTATGAGTAATTCCTTAAAACGGACTGTTCAGAATAGAAATCAGTGCATTTGTTCAATTTTAGCTTACATTAGCTGGTATTACATATTTTCACATTGATCTTTCGTGATATTTCTTCTTTTTGAGCTAAAGCGAGTGTGTGTCGAATTCCGATCCGTTGATTGTAAGTTAAGTAATCAGAAAAATAATGGAGCGAAACGTTGACCACTTAGTCTTTTGACAAGTTGTAATAGCAATTCTATGAGCAACATGTTTGAGAATTCCGATTTCCATTGTTCATTACTTTCTTGGAGGAAAATAGGACCATTCCACCACAATGAAATAGCAATGGGAAATCTTTTTTGTTTACACACCTCGCGATCATCTGATCAGCTGGGTTTTTTTTTTTGAACTGACATGATGCCGCCATTCTAGTATAGATGATCTTTGTTGAATAATAGTAACTCGATTAGCAATGGGGATGTAGGCTATTTGTTAGCGGGTTTACTGATAAAATTCAAGGTTAGCATTGAATCTGCCCAATAGTTCTACTGATTCTTCTTCTCGAATGTACATAACGAGGAACTGGGATGATTTGGGACAGTCCAACTATTTGTTGATTATACCATTCCCACTGCAGTCTTCCAGTCAGTTCTTTGGGTATTGCAGAATCCCAGTCTAATTTAGCTTTTCAAAAATATTTTGCATGAGTATTTTTCCGTGATCAATCACAGGGCTTAATATTCCCAGAGTATCGAATATTTTCTGGATTTCAGACAGTTTTTTTTTTTGTCGTTTTTTGTTTATATTCCGTTTCGCTGCTGAAACCTAAACTGTCGGTTTTAGAATTCCAATTTAATTCCAAAATTTTAATTGATTTTCCTGGTTCATTTGCAATGTAACCTGAATTGGATTTCCATTTGTGAAATTCAAATCCAGCGTTTTGCATTGTTTCTGCATTAACTGCTGTTTTATTGTTATCCAGCGCTAATTTGTTTCAAATTATTTATAAATCTTAGGCAATAAGCAACGATTCTTTGTAATTTTGTGTAACTTGTAACTATTTTTCAAGAATTTCCCATTGTGTGTTTTCATTTTTGCCTTTCTCATATAGAAAGGTTATGCAATCACTTGAAAAACCGACTAGTGAAAATTTGTAGTTTTGCTTTGTAGTTTTGCTCAAAATTGCTACAGTGCTGCTCTAATAGTGTAACAGTCTTCTGTGCAATTTGTGAAAAGAAGGTCTAAATATGCGTTTCGTTGATTTTTTTTTGCGGAGTTTACTTGATGTAGGCCAAAATTAGAAATTTTGTCGAAAAAGTAGTGCAATGTTTCGCGCTTTCTCCTACTGTGGACTGTAGGTGTAAGATTGATTCATTTTTTCAATGTCAGAAATGAAGTCCGCATTACATGTTGTTGATCGAAGTCACCAAAAATATGAAGCTTTACTTCAGAGGTTCCATATTCGAAGTAATTTACGACAACTAGAACTAGAAAGTTATGACAAATTGCGTTTGCCCGAAATAAAAAAAGGCAGGTAGGTCAGGCAGATTAATCACAGATGTTTCACAGATTTTGAATTTTCTGCACAGATTTCTGAAAATGACACAGATTTTCACAGATTTCTGAAAATGATAACACAGATTCGGATGAATAAATGACCGATTTTCACACACAGATTTTGTTTGGACAGAAGATCATCGAGCGAGCACAGTTTAGCCAAAGCCAAAGGGTAGGGGAAAGTCTTATAAAGCCTGCTCCTGCTAGCCAAAATGCCCTCCTTCCTTTCTTAAAAGCATTTAAGACTTTTCTAAACCAAAAATTTATCACTAACACTAACACTTTTCGTAGGATCTTTCTGCTATGAAAGTTTGGTATTTGTCGTTTGCTAGAAAGTATGAAAAAACTGAAAATTCCATTTGGCAGCTTTTCGATGTAAGATTTTGCTTCGACTAAATAAGCGTTTTATCCGCCATTTCTTTGACATTCTGATTATCTCAAAACAGTTGGACTTTATGGACATTTCAAGAAGCATAATGCATCTCATTGTTGTGGGGTAAAATGTCTTTCGTTGTGTGTGTGTGTCATGCCATTGACATATTGTTGTGAGACATATTTTACGGCTGCTGGAGCATGGCAATGTCTGAGGCAAGCGAAAAAAAAAAAAACTAAGAATGTGGTCATTTTGAAAAATGTGTTTATATCAATCTGAGAATTCTCATCTTTTCTATTTGAGTCATTGAAAATGTTATGTTCCTTAGCCGCCGCATTGCAATGAAATACTCACATTCTCGAGTAAAATATATTAATACACTTGGAAATATCTTAATAATTTCTTAAGCGGGGCATATTATAACACTTCACTCACCTTCATACCTAGAGCGGTTGAAGAAAAAAGGTACCGAAAACAAAGGCGGAGCGTGTTTTTTGCTCACTAAATTGAATTCGATCTGCCTATACTGCCTGCACGGAGAAAAAACTATGGTACTATCAACCATATTGAAGATTACTTCAACCGAATTTCTACATTAAAATTTGCACAAACATGTTTTTGATGGCAGATTAGTGCAATGAATTTAAGCTTCAAATATAACAACATTTAATTTTTTATCAGAAAATGGCAACATGATCCAACTTTGGATTACAAAATAGATTTTCACCTTTAATAGAACAATTAAATCTAAATTTTCATGACTATACAATTGTAATAATAATCCTAATTACCTCATTAATTACTTATATTATAATTATGTTATTTTTTAATAAATTTACTAATCGATTTTTATTACATGGACAATCAATTGAAATTATTTGAAAATTTTTACCTGCGATTATTTTAATTACATTTACATATAATTACTTTAAAAGCTATTGGTCATCAATGATATTGAAGATATGAATATTCAAATTTTAATAATTTAGAATTTGATTTAAATATAATTCCCTCAAACGAATTAAATACTAATGGATTTCGACTTTTAGATGTTGATAATCGAATTATTTTACCATTCAATAATCACCAATTAGAACTTTAGTAACAGCTACTGATGTTCTTCATTCATGAACCATTCCTAGATTAGGAGTAAAAATTGATGCTACTCCTGGATGATTAAATCAAACTAATTTTTTTTATAAATCAACCAGGTCTATTTTTGGTCAATGTTCAGAAATTTGCGGAGCTAACCATAGATTTATACTTATTGTAGTTGAAAGTATTCCTATATTTTTTTTGCCTTTGGCGACTTCCGGTTCAACAATATTCGTTACAAACCATCACAATATTGGTATGTTTTTCGAACGGGTTTGATGAGTAGATGTCAGAAAACGATGTTTGAAGTTGATTCAATATCCAAGATGGCGACTTCCGGTTTGTTGATATTCCTTGAAAACCCATACAATATGGACGATATTTTCGGAACGGAATTGATGAGTAGACGGGTCAGACCGGACGATGTTTGAGGTAGTTTTGAAATCCAAATTGCTGCGTCAATTGTTTAAAATTGCAAGTTCAGTTATTTATTTGAGTCCAAACGCGTCTTCAATTGGCCCAAACGCGATTCGAAATATATATCAACCCAGAGTGTTCCGAAATTTCAAATTATTTGCATTTGAGTAACTATGAACAGTTTCGTCCAATGTACTCGAACCATCCCGTTTGACTTCTTTTTGTTTTAAAATTACATTGTAGAGTAGATTTTAGGGCGGTATTGGAACAACGTATTTTCAACGCTTTTTAGAACAGTTTTTAGGTTTCTATTGCTGTGTGAATGGGCTAAATTTTAATCATTTAGAATCATGATTCATATATAATTCCCACAAACGAATTATATACTAATGGATTTCGACTTCCGAGATGTGGATAATAGAATTATTTTACTATTTTATAATCAAACTAGCCCGTCCCGTCGAACTTCGTCTCGACCAAAATAGTTTTCTTGAAATCTCTGTGAACTTTCACTGAAATTAATGTCGTAACTTTGTTTATCTTCTCTTCTGTTGAATACGAAGCCATTCAACAGAAGCCATACAGGATCGGAATAATGGTTTCTCTTATTCAATATGAGTTTTTTTCGAACAGATTTGACAAGTGGACAAGTTCAGAAAACGATGTTTCGAGCCGTTTCTAAATCCAAGATGGCGACTTCCAATATGAGTATTTTTCGAACGGATTTGATGTGTGGATGACTGATTCTGAACGACGTTCGAAGCCGTTTCCGTTAATCCAAGATCCAAGACTTCCGGCTTTCATCGATATTCGTGATAAACCATCATAATATGAGTTTTGTCGTGAATACGACTTACTTACGACTTTCAGAAAGTTGATATGATTTTTGATAACGAAGTGCCGAATTCTGGGAAGCCTTTCTGTTTTTGCTAATGTTTATATAAAAGGATTCCCTAATTAAAATAATTCTTTTTTTTTTATATGAAGGGCAAAAAAGTGATTGAAAACCGTTCAATTTGACCGTATTGGAGTCAAAATCCTGGATCCAATGGATCGACTCGGTCTGTGCCAAAAGGAAGAGAAGGAGTCAAAATTGAACTTATAAAGCCTGCTCCTGCTAGCCAAAATGCCCTCCTTCCTTTCTTAAAAGCATTTAAGACTTTTCTAAACCAAAAATTTATCACTAACACTAACACTTTTCGTAGGATCTTTCTGCTATGAAAGTTTGGTATTTGTCGTTTGCTAGAAAGTATGAAAAAACTGAAAATTCCATTTGGCAGCTTTTCGATGTAAGATTTTGCTTCGACTAAATAAGCGTTTTATCCGCCATTTCTTTGACATTCTGATTATCTCAAAACAGTTGGACTTTATGGACATTTCAAGAAGCATAATGCATCTCATTGTTGTGGGGTAAAATGTCTTTCGTTGTGTGTGTGTGTCATGCCATTGACATATTGTTGTGAGACATATTTTACGGCTGCTGGAGCATGGCAATGTCTGAGGCAAGCGAAAAAAAAAAACTAAGAATGTGGTCATTTTGAAAAATGTGTTTATATCAATCTGAGAATTCTCATCTTTTCTATTTGAGTCATTGAAAATGTTATGTTCCTTAGCCGCCGCATTGCAATGAAATACTCACATTCTCGAGTAAAATATATTAATACACTTGGAAATATCTTAATAATTTCTTAAGCGGGCCATATTATAACACTTCACTCACCTTCATACCTAGAGCGGTTGAAGAAAAAAGGTACCGAAAACAAAGGCGGAGCGTGTTTTTTGCTCACTAAATTGAATTCGATCTGCCTATACTGCCTGCACGGAGAAAAAACTATGGTACTATCAACCATATTGAAGATTACTTCAACCGAATTTCTACATTAAAATTTGCACAAACATGTTTTTGATGGCAGATTAGTGCAATGAATTTAAGCTTCAAATATAACAACATTTAATTTTTTATCAGAAAATGGCAACATGATCCAACTTTGGATTACAAAATAGATTTTCACCTTTAATAGAACAATTAAATCTAAATTTTCATGACTATACAATTGTAATAATAATCCTTATTACCTCATTAATTACTTATATTATAATTATGTTATTTTTTAATAAATTTACTAATCGATTTTTATTACATGGACAATCAATTGAAATTATTTGAAAATTTTTACCTGCGATTATTTTAATTACATTTACATATAATTACTTTAAAAGCTATTGGTCATCAATGATATTGAAGATATGAATATTCAAATTTTAATAATTTAGAATTTGATTCAAATATAATTCCCTCAAACGAATTAAATACTAATGGATTTCGACTTTTAGATGTTGATAATCGAATTATTTTACCATTCAATAATCACCAATTAGAACTTTAGTAACAGCTACTGATGTTCTTCATTCATGAACCATTCCTAGATTAGGAGTAAAAATTGATGCTACTCCTGGATGATTAAATCAAACTAATTTTTTTAATAAATCAACCAGGTCTATTTTTGGTCAATGTTCAGAAATTTGCGGAGCTAACCATAGATTTATACTTATTGTAGTTGAAAGTATTCCTATATTTTTTTTTGCCTTTGGCGACTTCCGGTTCAACAATATTCGTTACAAACCATCACAATATTGGTATGTTTTTCGAACGGGTTTGATGAGTAGATGTCAGAAAACGATGTTTGAAGTTGATTCAATATCCAAGATGGCGACTTCCGGTTTGTTGATATTCCTTGAAAACCCATACAATATGGACGATATTTTCGGAACGGAATTGATGAGTAGACGGGTCAGACCGGACGATGTTTGAGGTAGTTTTGAAATCCAAATTGCTGCGTCAATTGTTTAAAATTGCAAGTTCAGTTATTTATTTGAGTCCAAACGCGTCTTCAATTGGCCCAAACGCGATTCGAAATATATATCAACCCAGAGTGTTCCGAAATTTCAAATTATTTGCATTTGAGTAACTATGAACAGTTTCGTCCAATGTACTCGAACCATCCCGTTTGACTTCTTTTTGTTTTAAAATTACATTGTAGAGTAGATTTTAGGGCGGTATTGGAACAACGTATTTTCAACGCTTTTTAGAACAGTTTTTAGGTTTCTATTGCTGTGTGAATGGGCTAAATTTTAATCATTTAGAATCATGATTCATATATAATTCCCACAAACGAATTATATACTAATGGATTTCGACTTCCGAGATGTGGATAATAGAATTATTTTACTATTTTATAATCAAATTAGCCCGTCCCGTCGAACTTCGTCTCGACCAAAATAGTTTTCTTGAAATCTCTGTGAACTTTCACTGAAATGGTCGTAACTTTGTTTATCTTCTCTTCTGTTGAATACGAAGCCATTCAACACAAGCCATACAGGATCGGAATAATGGTTTCTCTTATTCAATATGAGTTTTTTTCGAACAGATTTGACAAGTGGACAAGTTCAGAAAACGATGTTTCGAGCCGTTTCTAAATCCAAGATGGCGACTTCCAATATGAGTATTTTTCGAACGGATTTGATGTGTGGATGACTGATTCTGAACGACGTTCGAAGCCGTTTCCGTTAATTTCAAGATCCAAGACTTCCGGCTTTCATCGATATTCGTGATAAACCATCATAATATGAGTTTTGTCGTGAATACGACTTACTTACGACTTTCAGAAAGTTGATATGATTTTTGATAACGAAGTGCCGAATTCTGGGAAGCCTTTCTGTTTTTGCTAATGTTTATATAAAAGGATTCCCTAATTAAAATAATTCTTTTTTTTTTATATGAAGGGCAAAAAAGTGATTGAAAACCGTTCAATTTGACCGTATTGGAGTCAAAATCCTGGATCCAATGGATCGACTCGGTCTGTGCCAAAAGGAAGAGAAGGAGTCAAAATTGAACGACTTTGATATCCTCTTATGTTGGACTTCTCACTTAGCGCATAATGAAACCACAAAATTAACATTGTTGAACACATCTATGATTGATGATTCATGATTTCAACAAAGGCCGGATCTAGAAATGGTAAAGAAAAACGACGTATTAATTAATTAATTTATAAAGTTTTTATTTTGACCCGGTTTTAACCTAATTATGGTCTTATCGCCGGGTGTGTCAGTGGGGGGGGGGGGGGAGTTTTGGGTGGGGGGGGTTTTTAGGGTTGGGTGGTTAGGAGGGGGTATTTTTACATTTCATACGTTTTACAATTCATTTCTTACAGACTAGAGTGAGAGAGAGTGGGGGGTGAGAGACATTACATTTTTGTGTTTTGGTGGTTTATATTGTATCGGGGGGAGAGTCGGGGGGGGGGGACAAGATGTGTGGCTTTATTGTTAACTGGTTATGTATGCTAGGGTGGGGCAAGTTGGGGGCTGATAGAGATAGAGACGGGTTGTGGGAGGTTTACGGCTATGATTCAATGGTTAAATGGGAGAGCAAGGGTGGAGAGAGAGACGGGTGGGGGTGGTGGAAGGCTTAAAACTATAGTTTGGGACGAATTGTTGTTCTTCGGCTGCGGTCAACATCCCCGGAGACGAACTCCGGCGGATGGCCGCTTGTTGGACATCCTACTTCGGTGTGTGGGAGGGTGTTGTTGATCTTCGGCTGCGGTGAACATCCCCGGGGCGAACCCCGGCGGATGGCCGCTTGTTGGGGGTGGTAGTGGAGGGTTGGTGCTGGTCGTCGATGTTCTGCGTTGACTTCGGCCGCGGTGAACATCCCCGGGTACGTGCCCGGTGGATGGCCGCTTGCTGATGGTTTCTTGTGTGTGTCGATGTGGTCCTGGCTGTCGATTCACTGTCGCTGTTGTGTGTTCCTGGCTGTGCAGCAGGTTGCGGGTTCCGGTGCAGTCGCCCTCGGTCGCCGCTCGTCTCCGGTCCCACCGAACGTTCCTGGGTTTCGGTAGGCCGTTTCTGCTTAGACTATGCCGGGAAAGGTCGGGTAAAAACATCTGGGGGCAAGCCCCCGGCTGATGGCTCACAGGTTGAGTGCGGCGGTTGGTTGTACCGAGAATGAAAAGAAGGGGGGGTTTAGAGATTAAGTTGGTTGAGGGATAGAGTAATGGGTGGTTGGTTTTGGCGACATTGTTGGGGGTGGGGGGTGATTGGGCGGAGAAGATATGGGCTGTTAGTGGTAATAAAGGCTGTTGGGGTTGGTTTGCAAGTGGTTGAGGAGAAGACTGGGTTGGTGGGCAGACGATCAGCAGAAAAGATGGGGTTTAGATCAGTGGGGGTGCGACTTGTGCAAGGGGCTATTGCGGGGCTATTGTTGGTGACGGGGGGCGATTTGGCGGAGAAGACATGGGCTGTTAGTTGTTATTATCGAAGCTGTTGGGGTTGATCGGCAGGTGGTGGAAGAGAAGACTGGGTTAGAACTGGTGGGGTAGATGATCGGCAGAGGAGATGAGATTTAGACCGGGAGGGGTGAGGCATAGACAAGTGGTTATTGCGGGGCTATTGTGAGGGAGGGGGACGATTTGACACAGTAGACATGGGTTTGATTTTCAAGGGGTGGAGAAGAAGACGGGGTTGGGTCTGGTGGGCAAGGCAGTCGGCAGAGGAGATGAGGTGTAGACCAGTAGGGGCAAGACTTATGTAGGTGGCTATTGCGGGGCTATTGTTGGTGGTGGGGGGCGATTTGGCGGAGAAGAAATGGACTGTTAGTTGTTATCGGGGGAGTTGGGGTTGATCCGCAGGTGGTGGGAGAAAAGACTTGAAAAATGGTAATTTTAATATTGCGCCATCGTGCAGGTCTAGCCAAAAATTCTGAGTACGCAGATTTCTTTTCCCAACCTTTGAGGAAGCTATGTGAAAATATGAGAATGGTATTTTTTCGTGTTTTTGAAAAATACTAATGTTAATATTTCGCCATCGTGCAGGTCTAACCGAAAATTCTGAGAACGCAGATTTCTTTCTCCAACCTTTGAGAAGGCTATGTGAAAATATGAGAAAGGTATTTTTTCGTGTTTTTGAAAAATGCTAATATTAATATTGCGCTATCGTGCAGGTCTAGCCAAAAATTCTGAGTACGCAGATTTCTTTTTCCAACCTTTCAGAAAGCTATGTGAAAATATGAGAAAGGTATTTTTTCGTGTTTTTGAAAAATGCTAATATTAATATTGCGCCATCGTGCAGGTCTAGCCGAAAATTCTGAGTACGCAGATTTCTTTCCCCAACCTTTGAGAAGGCTATGTGAAAATATGAGAATGGTATTATTTCGTGTTTTTGAAAAATACTAATATTAATATTGCGCCATCGAGCAGGTCTAGCCGAAAATTCTGAGTACGCAGATTTCTTTCCCCAACCTTTGAGAAAGCTATGTGAAAATATGAGAATGGTATTTTTTCGTGTTTTTGAAAAATGCTAATTTTAATATTGCGCCTTCGTGCAGGTCTAGCCGAAAATTCTGAGTACGCAGATTTCTTCTTCCAACCTTTCAGAAGGCTATGTGAAAATATGAGAAAGGTATTTTTTCGTGTTTTTGAAAAATGGTTATTTTAATATTGCGCCTTCGTGCAGGTCTAGCCGAAATTTCTGAGTACGCAGATTTCTTCCCCCAACCTTTGAGAAAGCTATGTGAAAATATGAGAATGGTATTTTTTCGTGTTTTTGAAAAATGCTAATTTCAATATTGCGCCTTCGTGCAGGTCTAGCCGAAAATTCAGAATACGCAGATTTCTTCTTCCAACCTTTCAGAAGGCTATGTGAAAATATGAGAAAGGTATTTTTTCGTGTTTTTGAAAAATGGTAATTTTAATATTGCGCCATCGTGCAGGTCTAGCCGAAAATTCTGAGTACGCAGATTTCTTCCCCCAACCTTTGAGAAAGCTATGTGAAAATATAAGAATGGTATTTTTTCGTGTTTTTGAAAAATACTAATATTAATATTGCGCCATCGTGCAGGTCTAGCCGAAAATTCTGAGTACGCAGATTTCATTCCCCAACCTTTCAGAAGGCTATGTGAAAATATGAAAATGGTATATTTGCGTGTTTTTGAAAAATACTAATATTAATATTGCGCCATCGTGCAGGTCTAGCCGAAAATTCTGAGTACGCAGATTTCTTTCCCCAACCTTTGAGAAGGCTATGTGAAAATATGAGAATGGTATTTTTTCGTGTTTTTGAAAAATGCTAATATTAATATTGCGCAATCGTGCAGGTCTAGCCGAAAATTCTGAGTACGCAGATTTCTTTTTCCAACCTTTCAGAAAGCTATGTGAAAATATGAGAAAGGTATTTTTTCGTGTTTTTGAAAAATGCTAATATTAATATTGCGCCATCGTGCAGGTCTAGCCGAAAATTCTGAGTACGCAGATTTCTTTCCCCAACCTTTGAGAAGGCTATGTGAAAATATGAGAATGGTATTATTTCGTGTTTTTGAAAAATGCTAATATTAATATTGCGCCATTGTGCAGGTCTAGCCGAAAATTCTGAGTACGCAGATTTCTTTCCCCAACCTTTGAGAAAGCTATGTGAAAATATGAGAATGGTATTTTTTCGTGTTTTTGAAAAATACTAATATTAATATTGTGCAATCGTGCAGGTCTAGCCGAAAATTCTGAGTACGCAGATTTCTTTTTCCAACCTTTCAGAAAGCTATGTGAAAATATGAGAAAGGTATTTTTTCGTGTTTTTGAAAAATACTAGTATTAATATTGCGCCATCGTGCAGGTCTAGCCGAAAATTCTGAGTACGCAGATTTCTTTCCCCAACCTTTGAGAAGGCTATGTGAAAATATGAGAATGGTATTTTTTCGTGTTTTTGAAGAATGCTAATATTAATATTGCGCCATTGTGCAGGTCTAGCCAAAAATTCTGAGTACGCAGATTTCTTTCCCCAACCATTGAGAAGGCTATGTGAAAATATGAAAATGGTATTTTTTGCGTGTTCTTGAAAAATACTAATATTAATATTGCGCCATCGTGCAGGTCTAGCCGAAAATTCTGGGTACGCAGATTTCTTTCCCCAACCTTTGAGAAAGCTATGTGAAAATATGAAAATGGTATTTTTGCGTGTTCTTGAAAAATACTAATATTAATATTGCGCCATCGTGCAGGTCTAGCCGAAAATTCTGAGTACGCAGATTTCTTTCCCCAACCTTTGAGAAAGCTATGTGAAAATATGAGAATGGTATTTTTTCGTGTTTTTGAAAAATGCTAATATTAATATTGCGCCATCGTGCAGGTCTAGCCGAAAATTCTGAGTACGCAGATTTCTTTTTCCAACCTTTCAGAAAGCTATGTGAAAATATGAGAAAGGTATTTTTTCGTGTTTTTGAAAAATGGTAATTTTAATATTGCGCCTTCGTGCAGGTCTAGCCGAAAATTCTGAGTACGCAGATTTCTTCTTCCAACCTTTCAGAAGGCTATGTGAAAATATGAGAAAAGTATTTTTTCGTGTTTTTGAAAAATGGTAATTTTAATATTGCGCCTTCGTGCAGGTCTAGCCGAAATTTCTGAGTACGCAGATTTTTTCCCCAACCTTTGAGAAAGCTATGTGAAAATATGAGAATGGTATTTTTTCGTGTTTTTGAAAAATGCTAATATTAATATTGCGACATCGTGTAGGTTTAGCGGAAAATTCTGAGTACGCAGATTTCTTTCCCCAACCTTTGAGAAAGCTATGTGAAAATATGAGAATGGTATTTTTTCGTGTTTTTGAAAAATACTAATATTAATATTGCGTCATCGTGCAGGTCTAGCCGAAAATTCTGAGTACGCAGATTTCTTTCCCCAACCTTTGAGAAAGCTATGTGAAAATATGAGAATGGTATTTTTTCGTGTTTTTGAAAAATACTAATATTAATATTGCGCCATCGTGCAGGTCTAGCCGAAAATTCTGAGTACGCAGATTTCTTTCCCCAACCTTTGAGAAAGCTATGTGAAAATATGAGAATGGTATTTTTTCGTGTTTTTGAAAAATGCTAATATTAATATTGCGCCATCGTGCAGGTCTAGCCGAAAATTCTGAGTACGCAGATTTCTTTCCCCAACCTTTGAGAAAGCTATGTGAAAATATGAGAATGGTATTTTTTCGTGTTTTTGAAAAATACTAATAATAATATTGCGCCATCGTGCAGGTCTAGCCGAAAATTCTGAGTACCCAGATTTCTTTCCCCAACCTTTGAGAAAGCTATGTGAAAATATGAGAATGTTATTTTTTCGTGTTTTTGAAAAATACTAATATTAATATTGCGCCATCGTGCAGGTCTAGCCGAAAATTCTGAGTACGCAGATTTCTTTTTCCAACCTTTCAGAAAGCTATGTGAAAATATGAGAAAGGTATTTTTTCGTGTTTTTGAAAAATGGTAATTTTAATATTGCGCCTTCGTGCAGGTCTAGCCGAAAATTCTGAGTACGCAGATTTCTTCTTCCAACCTTTCAGAAGGCTATGTGAAAATATGAGAAAAGTATTTTTTCGTGTTTTTGAAAAATGGTAATTTTAATATTGCGCCTTCGTGCAGGTCTAGCCGAAATTTCTGAGTACGCAGATTTTTTTCCCCAACCTTTCAGAACAATATGTAAAAATATGAGAATGGTATTTTTTCGTGTTTTTGAAAAATACTAATATTAATATTGCGCCATCGTGCAGGTCTAGCCGAAAATTCTGAGTACGCAGATTTCTTTCCCCAACCTTTGAGAAAGCTATGTGAAAATATGAGAATGGTATTTTTTCGTGTTTTGAAAAATACTAATATTAATATTGCGCCATCGTGCAGGTCTTGCCGAAAATTCTGAGTACGCAGATTTCTTTTTCCAACCTTTCAGAAAGCTATGTGAAAATATGAGAAAGGTATTTTTTCGTGTTTATGAAAAATGGTAATTTTAATATTGCGCCTTCGTGCAGGTCTAGCCGAAATTTCTGAGTACGCAGATTTCTTTCCCCAACCTTTCAGAAGGATATGTGAAAATATGAAAATGGTATATTTGCGTGTTTTTGAAAAATGCTAATATTAATATTGCGCCTTCGTGCAGGTCTAGCCGAAAATTCTGAGTACGCAGATTTCTTTCCCCAACCTTTCAGAAGGCTATGTAAAAATAAGAGAATGGTATTTTTTCGTGTTTTTGAAAAATGCCAATTTCAATATTGCGCCTTCGTGCAGGTCTAGCCGAAAATTCTGAGTACGCAGATTTCTTTCCCCAACCTTTGAGAAGGCTATGTGAAAATATGAGAATGGTATTTTTTCGTGTTTTTGAAAAATGCTAATATTAATATTGCGCCATCGTGCAGGTCTAGCCGAAAATTCTGGGTACGCAGATTTCTTTCCCCAACCTTTGAGAAAGCTATGTGAAAATATGAAAATGGTATTTTTGCGTGTTCTTGAAAAATACTAATATTAATATTGCGCCATCGTGCAGGTCTAGCCGAAAATTCTGAGTACGCAGATTTCTTTTTCCAACCTTTGAGAAAGCTATGTGAAAATATGAGAATGGTATTTTTTCGTGTTTTTAAAAAATGCTAATATTAATATTGCGCCATCGTGCAGGTCTAGCCGAAAATTCTGAGTACGCAGATTTCTTTTTCCAACCTTTCAGAAAGCTATGTGAAAATATGAGAAAGGTATTTTTTCGTGTTTTTGAAAAATGGTAATTTTAATATTGCGCCTTCGTGCAGGTCTAGCCGAAAATTCTGAGTACGCAGATTTCTTCTTCCAACCTTTCAGAAGGCTATGTGAAAATATGAGAAAAGTATTTTTTCGTGTTTTTGAAAAATGGTAATTTTAATATTGCGCCTTCGTGCAGGTCTAGCCGAAATTTCTGAGTACGCAGATTTTTTCCCCAACCTTTGAGAAAGCTATGTGAAAATATGAAAATGGTATTTTTTCGTGTTTTTGAAAAATGCTAATATTAATATTGCGACATCGTGTAGGTTTAGCCGAAAATTCTGAGTACGCAGATTTCTTTCCCCAACCTTTGAGAAAGCTATGTGAAAATATGAGAATGGTATTTTTTCGTGTTTTTGAAAAATACTAATATTAATATTGCGCCATCGTGCAGGTCTAGCCGAAAATTCTGAGTACGCAGATTTCTTCTTCCAACCTTTCAGAAAGCTATGTGAAAATATGAGAAAGGTATTTTTTCGTGTTTTTGAAAAATACTAGTATTAATATTGCGCCATCGTGCAGGTCTAGCCGAAAATTCTGAGTACGCAGATTTCTTCTTCCAACCTTTCAGAAGGCTATGTGAAAATATGAGAAAAGTATTTTTTCGTGTTTTTGAAAAATGGTAATTTTAATATTGCGCCTTCGTGCAGGTCTAGCCGAAATTTCTGAGTACGCAGATTTTTTCCCCAACCTTTGAGAAAGCTATGTGAAAATATGAAAATGGTATTTTTTCGTGTTTTTGAAAAATGCTAATATTAATATTGCGACATCGTGTAGGTTTAGCCGAAAATTCTGAGTACGCAGATTTCTTTCCCCAACCTTTGAGAAAGCTATGTGAAAATATGAAAATGGTATTTTTTCGTGTTTTTGAAAAATGCTAATATTAATATTGCGACATCGTGTAGGTCTAGCCGAAAATTCTGAGTACGCAGATTTCTTTTTCCAACCTTTCAGAAAGCTATGTGAAAATATGAGAAAGGTATTTTTTCGTGTTTTTGAAAAATGGTAATTTTAATATTGCGCCTTCGTGCAGGTCTAGCCGAAAATTCTGAGTACGCAGATTTCTTCTTCCAACCTTTCAGAAGGCTATGTGAAAATATGAGAAAAGTATTTTTTCGTGTTTTTGAAAAATGGTAATTTTAATATTGCGCCTTCGTGCAGGTCTAGCCGAAATTTCTGAGTACGCAGATTTTTTTCCCCAACCTTTCAGAACAATATGTAAAAATATGAGAATGGTATTTTTTCGTGTTTTTGAAAAATACTAATATTAATATTGCGCCATCGTGCAGGTCTAGCCGAAAATTCTGAGTACGCAGATTTCTTTCCCCAACCTTTGAGAAAGCTATGTGAAAATATGAGAATGGTATTTTTTCGTGTTTTGAAAAATACTAATATTAATATTGCGCCATCGTGCAGGTCTTGCCGAAAATTCTGAGTACGCAGATTTCTTTTTCCAACCTTTCAGAAAGCTATGTGAAAATATGAGAAAGGTATTTTTTCGTGTTTTTGAAAAATGGTAATTTTAATATTGCGCCTTCGTGCAGGTCTAGCCGAAAATTCTGAGTACGCAGATTTCTTCTTCCAACCTTTCAGAAGGCTATGTGAAAATATGAGAAAAGTATTTTTTCGTGTTTTTGAAAAATGGTAATTTTAATATTGCGCCTTCGTGCAGGTCTAGCCGAAATTTCTGAGTACGCAGATTTTTTCCCCAACCTTTGAGAAAGCTATGTGAAAATATGAGAATGGTATTTTTTCGTGTTTTTGAAAAATGCTAATATTAATATTGCGACATCGTGTAGGTTTAGCGGAAAATTCTGAGTACGCAGATTTCTTTCCCCAACCTTTGAGAAAGCTATGTGAAAATATGAGAATGGTATTTTTTCGTGTTTTTGAAAAATACTAATATTAATATTGCGTCATCGTGCAGGTCTAGCCGAAAATTCTGAGTACGCAGATTTCTTTCCCCAACCTTTGAGAAAGCTATGTGAAAATATGAGAATGGTATTTTTTCGTGTTTTTGAAAAATACTAATATTAATATTGCGCCATCGTGCAGGTCTAGCCGAAAATTCTGAGTACGCAGATTTCTTTCCCCAACCTTTGAGAAAGCTATGTGAAAATATGAGAATGGTATTTTTTCGTGTTTTTGAAAAATGCTAATATTAATATTGCGCCATCGTGCAGGTCTAGCCGAAAATTCTGAGTACGCAGATTTCTTTCCCCAACCTTTGAGAAAGCTATGTGAAAATATGAGAATGGTATTTTTTCGTGTTTTTGAAAAATACTAATAATAATATTGCGCCATCGTGCAGGTCTAGCCGAAAATTCTGAGTACCCAGATTTCTTTCCCCAACCTTTGAGAAAGCTATGTGAAAATATGAGAATGTTATTTTTTCGTGTTTTTGAAAAATACTAATATTAATATTGCGCCATCGTGCAGGTCTAGCCGAAAATTCTGAGTACGCAGATTTCTTTTTCCAACCTTTCAGAAAGCTATGTGAAAATATGAGAAAGGTATTTTTTCGTGTTTTTGAAAAATGGTAATTTTAATATTGCGCCTTCGTGCAGGTCTAGCCGAAAATTCTGAGTACGCAGATTTCTTCTTCCAACCTTTCAGAAGGCTATGTGAAAATATGAGAAAAGTATTTTTTCGTGTTTTTGAAAAATGGTAATTTTAATATTGCGCCTTCGTGCAGGTCTAGCCGAAATTTCTGAGTACGCAGATTTTTTTCCCCAACCTTTCAGAACAATATGTAAAAATATGAGAATGGTATTTTTTCGTGTTTTTGAAAAATACTAATATTAATATTGCGCCATCGTGCAGGTCTAGCCGAAAATTCTGAGTACGCAGATTTCTTTCCCCAACCTTTGAGAAAGCTATGTGAAAATATGAGAATGGTATTTTTTCGTGTTTTGAAAAATACTAATATTAATATTGCGCCATCGTGCAGGTCTTGCCGAAAATTCTGAGTACGCAGATTTCTTTTTCCAACCTTTCAGAAAGCTATGTGAAAATATGAGAAAGGTATTTTTTCGTGTTTATGAAAAATGGTAATTTTAATATTGCGCCTTCGTGCAGGTCTAGCCGAAATTTCTGAGTACGCAGATTTCTTTCCCCAACCTTTCAGAAGGATATGTGAAAATATGAAAATGGTATATTTGCGTGTTTTTGAAAAATGCTAATATTAATATTGCGCCTTCGTGCAGGTCTAGCCGAAAATTCTGAGTACGCAGATTTCTTTCCCCAACCTTTCAGAAGGCTATGTAAAAATAAGAGAATGGTATTTTTTCGTGTTTTTGAAAAATGCCAATTTCAATATTGCGCCTTCGTGCAGGTCTAGCCGAAAATTCTGAGTACGCAGATTTCTTTCCCCAACCTTTGAGAAGGCTATGTGAAAATATGAGAATGGTATTTTTTCGTGTTTTTGAAAAATGCTAATATTAATATTGCGCCATCGTGCAGGTCTAGCCGAAAATTCTGGGTACGCAGATTTCTTTCCCCAACCTTTGAGAAAGCTATGTGAAAATATGAAAATGGTATTTTTGCGTGTTCTTGAAAAATACTAATATTAATATTGCGCCATCGTGCAGGTCTAGCCGAAAATTCTGAGTACGCAGATTTCTTTTTCCAACCTTTGAGAAAGCTATGTGAAAATATGAGAATGGTATTTTTTCGTGTTTTTGAAAAATGCTAATATTAATATTGCGCCATCGTGCAGGTCTAGCCGAAAATTCTGAGTACGCAGATTTCTTTTTCCAACCTTTCAGAAAGCTATGTGAAAATATGAGAAAGGTATTTTTTCGTGTTTTTGAAAAATGGTAATTTTAATATTGCGCCTTCGTGCAGGTCTAGCCGAAAATTCTGAGTACGCAGATTTCTTCTTCCAACCTTTCAGAAGGCTATGTGAAAATATGAGAAAAGTATTTTTTCGTGTTTTTGAAAAATGGTAATTTTAATATTGCGCCTTCGTGCAGGTCTAGCCGAAATTTCTGAGTACGCAGATTTTTTCCCCAACCTTTGAGAAAGCTATGTGAAAATATGAAAATGGTATTTTTTCGTGTTTTTGAAAAATGCTAATATTAATATTGCGACATCGTGTAGGTTTAGCCGAAAATTCTGAGTACGCAGATTTCTTTCCCCAACCTTTGAGAAAGCTATGTGAAAATATGAGAATGGTATTTTTTCGTGTTTTTGAAAAATACTAATATTAATATTGCGCCATCGTGCAGGTCTAGCCGAAAATTCTGAGTACGCAGATTTCTTCTTCCAACCTTTCAGAAAGCTATGTGAAAATATGAGAAAGGTATTTTTTCGTGTTTTTGAAAAATGGTAATTTTAATATTGCGCCTTCGTGCAGGTCTAGCCGAAAATTCTGAGTACGCAGATTTCTTCTTCCAACCTTTCAGAAGGCTATGTGAAAATATGAGAAAAGTATTTTTTCGTGTTTTTGAAAAATGGTAATTTTAATATTGCGCCTTCGTGCAGGTCTAGCCGAAATTTCTGAGTACGCAGATTTTTTCCCCAACCTTTGAGAAAGCTATGTGAAAATATGAAAATGGTATTTTTTCGTGTTTTTGAAAAATGCTAATATTAATATTGCGACATCGTGTAGGTTTAGCCGAAAATTCTGAGTACGCAGATTTCTTTCCCCAACCTTTGAGAAAGCTATGTGAAAATATGAAAATGGTATTTTTTCGTGTTTTTGAAAAATGCTAATATTAATATTGCGACATCGTGTAGGTTTAGCCGAAAATTCTGAGTACGCAGATTTCTTTCCCCAACCTTTGAGAAAGCTATGTGAAAATATGAGAATGGTATTTTTTCGTGTTTTTGAAAAATACTAATATTAATATTGCGCCATCGTGCAGGTCTAGCCGAAAATTCTGAGTACGCAGATTTCTTTCCCCAACCTTTGAGAAAGCTATGTGAAAATATGAGAATGGTATTTTTTCGTGTTTTTGAAAAATACTAATATTAATATTGCGCCATCGTGCAGGTCTAGCCGAAAATTCTGAGTACGCAGATTTCTTTCCCCAACCTTTGAGAAAGCTATGTGAAAATATGAGAATGGTATTTTTTCGTGTTTTTGAAAAATACTAATAATAATATTGCGCCATCGTGCAGGTCTAGCCGAAAATTCTGAGTACCCAGATTTCTTTCCCCAACCTTTGAGAAAGCTATGTGAAATTATGAGAATGGTATTTTTTCGTGTTTTTGAAAAATACTAATATTAATATTGCGCCATCGTGCAGGTCTAGCCGAAAATTCTGAGTACGCAGATTTCTTTTTCCAACCTTTCAGAAAGCTATGTGAAAATATGAGAAAGGTATTTTTTCGTGTTTTTGAAAAATGGTAATTTTAATATTGCGCCTTCGTGCAGGTCTAGCCGAAAATTCTGAGTACGCAGATTTCTTCTTCCAACCTTTCAGAAGGCTATGTGAAAATATGAGAAAAGTATTTTTTCGTGTTTTTGAAAAATGGTAATTTTAATATTGCGCCTTCGTGCAGGTCTAGCCGAAATTTCTGAGTACGCAGATTTTTTTCCCCAACCTTTCAGAACAATATGTAAAAATATGAGAATGGTATTTTTTCGTGTTTTTGAAAAATACTAATATTAATATTGCGCCATCGTGCAGGTCTAGCCGAAAATTCTGAGTACGCAGATTTCTTTCCCCAACCTTTGAGAAAGCTATGTGAAAATATGAGAATGGTATTTTTTCGTGTTTTTGAAAAATACTAATATTAATATTGCGCCATCGTGCAGGTCTAGCCGAAAATTCTGAGTACGCAGATTTCTTTTTCCAACCTTTCAGAAAGCTATGTGAAAATATGAGAAAGGTATTTTTTCGTGTTTTTGAAAAATGGTAATTTTAATATTGCGCCTTCGTGCAGGTCTAGCCGAAAATTCTGAGTACGTAGATTTCTTCTTCCAACCTTTCAGAAGGCTATGTGAAAATATGAGAAAAGTATTTTTTCGTGTTTTTGAAAAATGGTAATTTTAATATTGCGCCTTCGTGCAGGTCTAGCCGAAATTTCTGAGTACGCAGATTTTTTCCCCAAACTTTGAGAAAGCTATGTGAAAATATGAAAATGGTATTTTTTCGTGTTTTTGAAAAATGCTAATATTAATATTGCGACATCGTGTAGGTTTAGCCGAAAATTCTGAGTACGCAGATTTCTTTCCCCAACCTTTGAGAAAGCTATGTGAAAATATGAAAATGGTATTTTTTCGTGTTTTTGAAAAATGCTAATATTAATATTGCGACATCGTGTAGGTTTAGCCGAAAATTCTGAGTACGCAGATTTCTTTCCCCAACCTTTGAGAAAGCTATGTGAAAATATGAGAATGGTATTTTTTCGTGTTTTTGAAAAATACTAATATTAATATTGCGCCATCGTGCAGGTCTAGCCGAAAATTCTGAGTACGCAGATTTCTTTTTCCAACCTTTCAGAAAGCTATGTGAAAATATGAGAAAGGTATTTTTTCGTGTTTTTGAAAAATGGTAATTTTAATATTGCGCCTTCGTGCAGGTCTAGCCGAAAATTCTGAGTACGCAGATTTCTTCTTCCAACCTTTCAGAAGGCTATGTGAAAATATGAGAAAAGTATTTTTTCGTGTTTTTGAAAAATGGTAATTTTAATATTGCGCCTTCGTGCAGGTCTAGCCGAAATTTCTGAGTACGCAGATTTTTTTCCCCAACCTTTCAGAACAATATGTAAAAATATGAGAATGGTATTTTTTCGTGTTTTTGAAAAATACTAATATTAATATTGCGCCATCGTGCAGGTCTAGCCGAAAATTCTGAGTACGCAGATTTCTTTCCCCAACCTTTGAGAAAGCTATGTGAAAATATGAGAATGGTATTTTTTCGTGTTTTTGAAAAATACTAATATTAATATTGCGCCATCGTGCAGGTCTAGCCGAAAATTCTGAGTACGCAGATTTCTTTTTCCAACCTTTCAGAAAGCTATGTGAAAATATGAGAAAGGTATTTTTTCGTGTTTTTGAAAAATGGTAATTTTAATATTGCGCCTTCGTGCAGGTCTAGCCGAAAATTCTGAGTACGCAGATTTCTTCTTCCAACCTTTCAGAAGGCTATGTGAAAATATGAGAAAAGTATTTTTTCGTGTTTTTGAAAAATGGTAATTTTAATATTGCGCCTTAGTGCAGGTCTAGCCGAAATTTCTGAGTACGCAGATTTTTTCCCCAACCTTTGAGAAAGCTATGTGAAAATATGAAAATGGTATTTTTTCGTGTTTTTGAAAAATGCTAATATTATTATTGCGACATCGTGTAGGTTTAGCCGAAAATTCTGAGTACGCAGATTTCTTTCCCCAACCTTTGAGAAAGCTATGTGAAAATATGAGAATGGTATTTTTTCGTGTTTTTGAAAAATACTAATATTAATATTGCGCCATCGTGCAGGTCTAGCCGAAAATTCTGAGTACGCAGATTTCTTTCCCCAACCTTTGAGAAAGCTATGTGAAAATATGAGAATGGTATTTTTTTCGTGTTTTTGAAAAATACTAATATTAATATTGCGCCATCGTGCAGGTCTAGCCGAAAATTCTGAGTACGCAGATTTCTTTCCCCAACCTTTGAGAAAGCTATGTGAAAATATGAGAATGGTATTTTTTCGTGTTTTTGAAAAATACTAATAATAATATTGCGCCATCGTGCAGGTCTAGCCGAAAATTCTGAGTACCCAGATTTCTTTCCCCAACCTTTGAGAAGGCTATGTGAAAATATGAGAATGGTATTTTTTCGTGTTTTTGAAAAATACTAATATTAATATTGCGCCATCGTGCAGGTCTAGCCGAAAATTCTGAGTACGCAGATTTCTTTTTCCAACCTTTCAGAAGGCTATGTGAAAATATGAGAAAAGTATTTTTTCGTGTTTTTGAAAAATGCTAATATTAATATTGCGACATCGTGTAGGTTTAGCCGAAAATTCTGAGTACGCAGATTTCTTTCCCCAACCTATATGAGAATGGTATTTTTTCGTGTTTTTGAAAAATGCTAATTTCAATATTGCGCCTTCGTGCAGGTCTAGCCGAAAATTCTGAATACGCAGATTTCTTCTTCCAACCTTTCAGAAGGCTATGTGAAAATATGAGAAAGGTATTTTTTCGTGTTTATGAAAAATGGTAATTTTAATATTGCGCCTTCGTGCAGGTCTAGCCGAAAATTCTGAGTACGCAGATTTCTTTCCCCAACCTTTGAGAAGGCTATGTGAAAATATGAGAATGGTATTTTTTCGTGTTTTTGAAAAATGCTAATATTAATATTGCGCCATCGTGCAGGTCTAGCCGAAAATTCTGAGTACGCAGATTTCTTTTTCCAACCTTTCAGAAAGCTATGTGAAAATATGAGAAAGGTATTTTTTCGTGTTTTTGAAAAATGGTAATTTTAATATTGCGCCTTCGTGCAGGTCTAGCCGAAAATTCTGAGTACGCAGATTTCTTCTTCCAACCTTTCAGAAGGCTATGTGAAAATATGAGAAAAGTATTTTTTCGTGTTTTTGAAAAATGGTAATTTTAATATTGCGCCTTCGTGCAGGTCTAGCCGAAATTTCTGAGTACGCAGATTTTTTTCCCCAACCTTTCAGAACAATATGTAAAAATATGAGAATGGTATTTTTTCGTGTTTTTGAAAAATACTAATATTAATATTGCGCCATCGTGCAGGTCTAGCCGAAAATTCTGAGTACGCAGATTTCTTTCCCCAACCTTTGAGAAAGCTATGTGAAAATATGAGAATGGTATTTTTTCGTGTTTTTGAAAAATACTAATATTAATATTGCGCCATCGTGCAGGTCTAGCCGAAAATTCTGAGTACGCAGATTTCTTTTTCCAACCTTTCAGAAAGCTATGTGAAAATATGAGAAAGGTATTTTTTCGTGTTTTTGAAAAATGGTAATTTTAATATTGCGCCTTCGTGCAGGTCTAGCCGAAAATTCTGAGTACGCAGATTTCTTCTTCCAACCTTTCAGAAGGCTATGTGAAAATATGAGAAAAGTATTTTTTCGTGTTTTTGAAAAATGGTAATTTTAATATTGCGCCTTCGTGCAGGTCTAGCCGAAATTTCTGAGTACGCAGATTTTTTTCCCCAACCTTTCAGAACAATATGTAAAAATATGAGAATGGTATTTTTTCGTGTTTTTGAAAAATACTAATATTAATATTGCGCCATCGTGCAGGTCTAGCCGAAAATTCTGAGTACGCAGATTTCTTTCCCCAACCTTTGAGAAAGCTATGTGAAAATATGAGAATGGTATTTTTTCGTGTTTTTGAAAAATACTAATATTAATATTGCGCCATCGTGCAGGTCTAGCCGAAAATTCTGAGTACGCAGATTTCTTTTTCCAACCTTTCAGAAAGCTATGTGAAAATATGAGAAAGGTATTTTTTCGTGTTTTTGAAAAATGGTAATTTTAATATTGCGCCTTCGTGCAGGTCTAGCCGAAAATTCTGAGTACGCAGATTTCTTCTTCCAACCTTTCAGAAGGCTATGTGAAAATATGAGAAAAGTATTTTTTCGTGTTTTTGAAAAATGGTAATTTTAATATTGCGCCTTAGTGCAGGTCTAGCCGAAATTTCTGAGTACGCAGATTTTTTCCCCAACCTTTGAGAAAGCTATGTGAAAATATGAAAATGGTATTTTTTCGTGTTTTTGAAAAATGCTAATATTAATATTGCGACATCGTGTAGGTTTAGCCGAAAATTCTGAGTACGCAGATTTCTTTCCCCAACCTTTGAGAAAGCTATGTGAAAATATGAGAATGGTATTTTTTCGTGTTTTTGAAAAATACTAATATTAATATTGCGCCATCGTGCAGGTCTAGCCGAAAATTCTGAGTACGCAGATTTCTTTCCCCAACCTTTGAGAAAGCTATGTGAAAATATGAGAATGGTATTTTTTTCGTGTTTTTGAAAAATACTAATATTAATATTGCGCCATCGTGCAGGTCTAGCCGAAAATTCTGAGTACGCAGATTTCTTTCCCCAACCTTTGAGAAAGCTATGTGAAAATATGAGAATGGTATTTTTTCGTGTTTTTGAAAAATACTAATAATAATATTGCGCCATCGTGCAGGTCTAGCCGAAAATTCTGAGTACCCAGATTTCTTTCCCCAACCTTTGAGAAGGCTATGTGAAAATATGAGAATGGTATTTTTTCGTGTTTTTGAAAAATACTAATATTAATATTGCGCCATCGTGCAGGTCTAGCCGAAAATTCTGAGTACGCAGATTTCTTTTTCCAACCTTTCAGAAGGCTATGTGAAAATATGAGAAAAGTATTTTTTCGTGTTTTTGAAAAATGCTAATATTAATATTGCGACATCGTGTAGGTTTAGCCGAAAATTCTGAGTACGCAGATTTCTTTCCCCAACCTATATGAGAATGGTATTTTTTCGTGTTTTTGAAAAATGCTAATTTCAATATTGCGCCTTCGTGCAGGTCTAGCCGAAAATTCTGAATACGCAGATTTCTTCTTCCAACCTTTCAGAAGGCTATGTGAAAATATGAGAAAGGTATTTTTTCGTGTTTATGAAAAATGGTAATTTTAATATTGCGCCTTCGTGCAGGTCTAGCCGAAAATTCTGAGTACGCAGATTTCTTTCCCCAACCTTTGAGAAGGCTATGTGAAAATATGAGAATGGTATTTTTTCGTGTTTTTGAAAAATGCTAATATTAATATTGCGCCATCGTGCAGGTCTAGCCGAAAATTCTGAGTACGCAGATTTCTTTCCCCAACCTTTGAGAAAGCTATGTGAAAATATGAGAATGGTATTTTTTCGTGTTTTTGAAAAATGCTAATATTAATATTGCGACATCTTGTAGGTTTAGCCGAAAATTCTGAGTACGCAGATTTCTTTCCCCAACCTATATGAGAATGGTATTTTTTCGTGTTTTTGAAAAATGCTATTTTCAATATTGCGCCTTCGTGCAGGTCTAGCCGAAAATTCTGAATACGCAGATTTCTTCTTCCAACCTTTCAGAAGGCTATGTGAAAATATGAGAAAGGTAATTTTTCGTGTTTATGAAAAATGGTAATTTTAATATTAATATTAGCATCCCCAACCTTTCAGAAGGATATGTGAAAATATGAAAATGGTATATTTGCGGGTTTTTGAAAAATGCTAATATTAATATTGCGCCTTCGTGCAGGTCTAGCCGAAAATTCTGAGTACGCAGATTTCTTTCCCCAACCTTTCAGAAGGCTATGTAAAAATAAGAGAATGGTATTTTTTCGTGTTTTTGAAAAATGCCAATTTCAATATTGCGCCTTCGTGCAGGTCTAGCCGAAAATTCTGAGTACGCAGATTTCTTTCCCCAACCTTTGAGAAGGCTATGTGAAAATATGAGAATGGTATTTTTTCGTGTTTTTGAAAAATGCTAATATTAATATTGCGCCATCGTGCAGGTCTAGCCGAAAATTCTGAGTACGCAGATTTCTTTCCCCAACCTTTGAGAAAGCTATGTGAAAATATGAGAATGGTATTTTTTCGTGTTTTTGAAAAATGCTAATATTAATATTGCGACATCGTGTAGGTTTAGCCGAAAATTCTGAGTACGCAGATTTCTTTCCCCAACCTATATGAGAATGGTATTTTTTCGTGTTTTTGAAAAATGCTAATTTCAATATTGCGCCTTCGTGCAGGTCTAGCCGAAAATTCTGAATACGCAGATTTCTTCTTCCAACCTTTCAGAAGGCTATGTGAAAATATGAGAAAGGTATTTTTTCGTGTTTTTGAAAAATGGTAATTTTAATATTGCGCCTTCGTGCAGGTCTAGCCGAAATTTCTGAGTACGCAGATTTCTTTCCCCAACCTTTGAGAAAGCTATGTGAAAATATGAGAATGGTATTTTTTCTGTTTTTGAAAAATACTAATATTAATATTGCGCAATCGTGCAGGTCTAGCCGAAAATTCTGAGTACGCAGATTTCTTTTTCCAACCTTTGAAAAAGCTATGTGAAAATATGAGAATGGTATTTTTTCGTGTTTTTGAAAAATGCTAATATTAATATTGCGACATCGTGTAGGTTTAGCCGAAAATTCTGAGTACGCAGATTTCTTTCCCCAACCTATATGAGAATGGTATTTTTTCGTGTTTTTGAAAAATGCTAATTTCAATATTGCGCCTTCGTGCAGGTCTAGCCGAAAATTCTGAATACGCAGATTTCTTCTTCCAACCTTTCAGAAGGCTATGTGAAAATATGAGAAAGGTATTTTTTCGTGTTTATGAAAAATGGTAATTTTAATATTGCGCCTTCGTGCAGGTCTAGCCGAAAATTCTGAGTACGCAGATTTCTTTCCCCAACCTTTGAGAAGGCTATGTGAAAATATGAGAATGGTATTTTTTCGTGTTTTTGAAAAATGCTAATATTAATATTGCGCCATCGTGCAGGTCTAGCCGAAAATTCTGAGTACGCAGATTTCTTTCCCCAACCTTTGAGAAAGCTATGTGAAAATATGAGAATGGTATTTTTTCGTGTTTTTGAAAAATGCTAATATTAATATTGCGACATCGTGTAGGTTTAGCCGAAAATTCTGAGTACGCAGATTTCTTTCCCCAACCTATATGAGAATGGTATTTTTTCGTGTTTTTGAAAAATGCTAATTTCAATATTGCGCCTTCGTGCAGGTCTAGCCGAAAATTCTGAATACGCAGATTTCTTCTTCCAACCTTTCAGAAGGCTATGTGAAAATATGAGAAAGGTATTTTTTCGTGTTTATGAAAAATGGTAATTTTAATATTGCGCCTTCGTGCAGGTCTAGCCGAAAATTCTGAGTACGCAGATTTCTTTCCCCAACCTTTGAGAAAGCTATGTGAAAATATGAGAATGGTATTTTTTCGTGTTTTTGAAAAATACTAATATTAATATTGCGACATCGTGTAGGTTTAGCCGAAAATTCTGAGTTCGCAGATTTCTTTCCCCAACCTTTGAGAAGGCTATGTGAAAATATGAGAATGGTATTTTTTCGTGTTTTTGAAAAATGCTAATATTAATATTGCGCCATCGTGCAGGTCTAGCCGAAAATTCTGAATACGCAGATTTCTTCTTCCAACCTTTCAGAAGGCTATGTGAAAATATGAGAATGGTATTTTTTCGTGTTTTTGAAAAATGCTAATATTAATATTGCGCCATCGTGCAGGTCTAGCCGAAAATTCTGAGTACGCAGATTTCTTCCCCCAACCTTTGAGAAAGCTATGTGAAAATATGAGAATGGTATTTTTTCGTGTTTTTGAAAAATACTAATATTAATATTGCGCCATCGTGCAGGTCTAGCCGAAAATTCTGAGTACGCAGATTTCTTCTTCCAACCTTTCAGAAGGCTATGTGAAAATATGAGAAAAGTATTTTTCGTGTTTTTTAAAAATGGTAATTTTAATATTGCGCCTTCGTGCAGGTCTAGCCGAAATTTCTGAGTACGCAGATTTTTTTCCCCAACCTTTCAGAAGGATATGTAAAAATATGAGAATGGTATTTTTTGGTGTTTTTGAAAAATGCTAATTTCAATATTGCGCCTTCGTGCAGGTCTAGCCGAAAATTCTGAGTACGCAGATTTCTTCCCCCAACCTTTGAGAAAGCTATGTGAAAATATGAGAATGGTATTTTTTCGTGTTTTTGAAAAATACTAATATTAATATTGCGCCATCGTGCAGGTCTAGCCGAAAATTCTGAGTACGCAGATTTCTTCTTCCAACCTTTCAGAAGGCTATGTGAAAATATGAGAAAAGTATTTTTCGTGTTTTTTAAAAATGGTAATTTTAATATTGCGCCTTCGTGCAGGTCTAGCCGAAATTTCTGAGTACGCAGATTTTTTTCCCCAACCTTTCAGAAGGATATGTAAAAATATGAGAATGGTATTTTTTCGTGTTTTTGAAAAATGCTAATTTCAATATTGCGCCTTCGTGCAGGTCTAGCCGAAAATTCTGAATACGCAGATTTCTTCTTCCAACCTTTCAGAAGGCTATGTGAAAATATGAGAAAGGTATTTTTTCGTGTTTTTGAAAAATGGTAATTTTAATATTGCGCCATCGTGCAGGTCTAGCCGAAAATTCTGAGTGCGCAGATTTCTTCCCCCAACCTTTGAGAAAGCTATGTGAAAATATGAGAATGGTATTTTTTCGTGTTTTTGAAAAATACTAATATTAATATTGCGCCATCGTGCAGGTCTAGCCGAAAATTCTGAGTACGCAGATTTCTTTTTCCAACCTTTCAGAAAGCTATGTGAAAATATGAGAAAGGTATTTTTTCGTGTTTATGAAAAATGGTAATTTTAATATAGCGCCTTCGTGCAGGTCTAGCCGAAATTTCTGAGTACGCAGATTTCTTTCCCCAACCTTTCAGAAGGATATGTGAAAATATGAAAATGGTACACACTTAAAACCATTTCTTGAGCTCGGCATAATAAAATGCCGAAACTGATCAGCAACACTTAAATTTGCTGATTGCTCAGTAATCAATACGTATGTTTCTGAACTTCGTTAATTGCATTCACTGATATTTCGGTAAAATGCTTCACTTTGCCGAAATTTGGCATAATTGCTTGCTGAATTTATCAGTAAACAATATGCCGACATCAGCAGAGACGTTTGCCGAGATTTCGGAATATGCGCTAGCTGTTGCCGAGATTCAGCACGACAGCTGTCATTTATTGCCGCGTTACATTTTCGCTTCGCATTGCGCGATTATTTTCTGATGAAATTCTCTAGTGAAAAAATGGATAATCTTCAAAGAAGCGTGGAACCACTTGCAAGTAAAAATATTGAATAAATATAGTGACATGTTTCGTTTCATCAAAAGCGACTTTATCAGAGCACTCGCGATTATAAGAGAAAAACACCCAACACGGGGCTCAAAGCGTCCTCGAGACAAAACTTTGGGGGATATGCGAAACAATAACCCAATGCATGAAATAATTCAATAGATCAAAGTAAGTTTATTTTTTGAACAATACCGTATATGCATCATTAAATATTGAACATTTTTGTAAGCCAAAAATCAATATATATTTTTATTTTCATATTTCCAGCTCGACTCAAGGTGGCCGCATCCGGAAACGCCGCTTTTTTTATGCTATACATGTTTTCATGTAAAGGCTTTAAGCACTACTGGCAACAAATTTGTATGCCTCGTTTAAGTGTTAATAAAATGAATGTTTGTTCCTGAATGGCGTGTTTATAATGTTGAGAAATTACAAACAAAATTAATTGACTAGATTTTTAATTACTGATGATTCGGTAATTTATTTTTTCATTTTATTTGATTGCCGAATATTCAGTGAACGTTTCACTGAGCAAACAGTAAATCTTATGCTGACGATATCGGCAATATTTGACGTATGTCAAATTTGAGGGTGCCGAGACGCTCAGTAATTTTATTTTTGCCGAGATGATTGCTGATTACTCGGCTGTGCGAATCTCGGCATTTTTTTGCCGAGACTCAGCTAAAAAATTTAAGTGTGTATATTTGCGTGTTTTTGAAAAATGCTAATATTAATATTGCGCCTTCGTGCAGGTCTAGCCGAAAATTCTGAGTACGCAGATTTCTTTCCCCAACCTTTCAGAAGGCTATGTAAAAATAAGAGAATGGTATTATTTCGTGTTTTTGAAAAATGCTAATTTCAATATTGCGCCTTCGTGCAGGTCTAGCCGAAAATTCTGAGTACGCAGATTTCTTTCCCCAACCTTTGAGAAGGCTATGTGAAAATATGAGAATGGTATTTTTTCGTGTTTTTGAAAAATGCTAATATTAATATTGCGCCATCGTGCAGGTCTAGCCGAAAATTCTGAGTACGCAGATTTCTTTCCCCAACCTTTGAGAAAGCTATGTGAAAATATGAGAATGGTATTTTTTCGTGTTTTTGAAAAATACTAATATTAATATTGCGCAATCGTGCAGATCTAGCCGAAAATTCTGAGTACGCAGATTTCTTTTTCCAACCTTTCAGAAAGCTATGTGAAAATATGAGAAAGGTATTTTTTCGTGTTTTTGAAAAATGGTAATTTTAATATTGCGCCTTCGTGCAGGTCTAGCCGAAATTTCTGAGTACGCAGATTTCTTTCCCCAACCTTTCAGAAGGATATGTAAAAATATGAGAATGGTATTTTTTCGTGTTTTTGAAAAATGCTAATATTAATATTGCGCCATTGTGCAGGTCTAGCCGAAAATTCTGAGTACGCAGATTTCTTTCCCCAACCTTTGAGAAAGCTATGTGAAAATATGAGAAAGGTATTTTTTCGTGTTTTTGAAAAATGGTAATTTTAATATTGTGCTTTTGTGCAGGTCTAGCCAAAAATTCTGAGTACGCAGATTTCTTTTTCCAACCTTTCAGAAAGCTATGTGAAAATATGAGAATGGTATTTTTCCGTGTTTTTGTAAAATGCTAATTTTAATATTGTGCTTTTGTGCAGGTCTAGCCAAAAATTCTGAGTACGCAGATTTCTTTTTCCAACCTTTCAGAAAGCTATGTGAAAATATGAGAATTGTATTTTTCCGTGTTTTTGAAAAATCCTAATATTACTATTGCGCAATCGTGCAGGTCTAGCCGAAAATTCTGAGTACGCAGATTTCTTTTTCCAACCTTTCAGAAAGCTATGTGAAAATATGAGAATGGTATTTTTTCGTGTTTTTGAAAAATGGTAATTTTAATATTGCGCCTTCGTGCAGGTCTAGCCGAAATTTCTGAGTACGCAGATTTCTTTCCCCAACCTTTCAGAAGGATATGTAAAAATATGAGAATGGTATTTTTTCGTGTTTTTGAAAAATGCTAATTTCAATATTGCGCCATCGTGCAGGTCTAGCCGAAAATTCTGAGTACGCAGATTTCTTTCCCCAACCTTTGAGAAGGCTATGTGAAAATATGAGAATGGTATTTTTTCGTGTTTTTGAAAAATGCTAGGTCTAGCCGAAATTTCTGAGTACGCAGATTTCTTTCCCCAACCTTTCAGAAGGATATGTAAAAATATGAGAATGGTATTTTTTCGTGTTTTTGAAAAGTGCTAATTTCAATATTGAGCCATCGTGCAGGTCTAGCCGAAAATTCTGAGTACGCAGATTTCTTTCCCCAACCTTTGAGAAGGCTATGTGAAAATATGAGAATGGTATTTTTTCGTGTTTTTGAAAAATGCTAATATTAATATTACGCCATCGTGCAGGTCTAGCCGAAATTTCTGAGTACGCAGATTTCTTCCCCCAACCTTTGAGAAAGCTATGTGAAAATATGAGAAAGGTATTTTTTCGTGTTTTTGAAAAATACTAATATTAATATTGCGCCATCGTGCAGGTCTAGCCGAAAATTCTGAGTACGCAGATTTCTTTTTCCAACCTTTCAGAAAGCTATGTGAAAATATGAGAAAGGTATTTTTTCGTGTTTTTGAAAAATACTAATATGAATATTGCGCCTTCGTGCAGGTCTAGCCGAAATTTCTGAGTACGCAGATTTCTTTCCCCAACCTTTGAGAAGGCTATGTGAAAATATGAGAATGGTATTTTTTCGTGTTTTTGAAAAATGCTAGGTCTAGCCGAAATTTCTGAGTACGCAGATTTCTTTCCCCAACCTTTCAGAAGGATATGTAAAAATATGAGAATGGTATTTTTTCGTGTTTTTGAAAAATGCTAATTTCAATATTGCGCCATCGTGCAGGTCTAGCCGAAAATTCTGAGTACGCAGATTTCTTTCCCCAACCTTTGAGAAGGCTATGTGAAAATATGAGAATGGTATTTTTTCGTGTTTTTGAAAAATGCTAATATTAATATTGAGCCATCGTGCAGGTCTAGCCGAAAATTCTGAGTACGCAGATTTCTTTTTCCAACCTTTCAGAAAGCTATGTGAAAATATGAGAAAGGTATTTTTTCGTGTTTTTGAAAAATACTAATATTAATATTGCGCCATCGTGCAGGTCTAGCCGAAAATTCTGAGTACGCAGATTTCTTTCCCCAACCTTTGAGAAGGCTATGTGAAAATATGAGAATGGTATTTTTTCGTGTTTTTGAAAAATGCTAATATTAATATTGAGCCATCGTGCAGGTCTAGCCGAAAATTCTGAGTACGCAGATTTCTTTTTCCAACCTTTCAGAAAGCTATGTGAAAATATGAGAAAGGTATTTTTTCGTGTTTTTGAAAAATACTAATATTAATATTGCGCCATCGTGCAGGTCTAGCCGAAAATTCTGAGTACGCAGATTTCTTTTTCCAACCTTTCAGAAAGCTATGTGAAAATATGAGAAAGGTATTTTTTCGTGTTTTTGAAAAATACTAATATTAATATTGCGCCATCGTGCAGGTCTAGCCGAAAATTCTGAGTACGCAGATTTCTTTCCCCAACCTTTCAGAAGGATATGTAAAAATATGAGAATGGTATTTTTTCGTGTTTTTGAAAAGTGCTAATTTCAATATTGAGCCATCGTGCAGGTCTAGCCGAAAATTCTGAGTACGCAGATTTCTTTCCCCAACCTTTGAGAAGGCTATGTGAAAATATGAGAATGGTATTTTTTCGTGTTTTTGAAAAATACTAATATTAATATTGCGCCATCGTGCAGGTCTAGCCGAAAATTCTGAGTACGCAGATTTCTTTTTCCAACCTTTCAGAAAGCTATGTGAAAATATGAGAAAGGTATTTTTTCGTGTTTTTGAAAAATACTAATATTAATATTGCGCCATCGTGCAGGTCTAGCCGAAAATTCTGAGTACGCAGATTTCTTTTTCCAACCTTTCAGAAAGCTATGTGAAAATATGAGAAAGGTATTTTTTCGTGTTTTTGAAAAATACTAATATGAATATTGCGCCTTCGTGCAGGTCTAGCCGAAATTTCTGAGTACGCAGATTTCTTTCCCCAACCTTTGAGAAGGCTATGTGAAAATATGAGAATGGTATTTTTTCGTGTTTTTGAAAAATGCTAATATTAATATTGAGCCATCGTGCAGGTCTAGCCGAAAATTCTGAGTACGCAGATTTCTTTTTCCAACCTTTCAGAAAGCTATGTGAAAATATGAGAAAGGTATTTTTTCGTGTTTTTGAAAAATACTAATATTAATATTGCGCCATCGTGCAGGTCTAGCCGAAAATTCTGAGTACGCAGATTTCTTTTTCCAACCTTTCAGAAAGCTATGTGAAAATATGAGAAAGGTATTTTTTCGTGTTTTTGAAAAATACTAATATTAATATTGCGCCATCGTGCAGGTCTAGCCGAAAATTCTGAGTACGCAGATTTCTTTCCCCAACCTTTCAGAAGGATATGTAAAAATATGAGAATGGTATTTTTTCGTGTTTTTGAAAAGTGCTAATTTCAATATTGAGCCATCGTGCAGGTCTAGCCGAAAATTCTGAGTACGCAGATTTCTTTCCCCAACCTTTGAGAAGGCTATGTGAAAATATGAGAATGGTATTTTTTCGTGTTTTTGAAAAATACTAATATTAATATTGCGCCATCGTGCAGGTCTAGCCGAAAATTCTGAGTACGCAGATTTCTTTTTCCAACCTTTCAGAAAGCTATGTGAAAATATGAGAAAGGTATTTTTTCGTGTTTTTGAAAAATACTAATATTAATATTGCGCCATTGTGCAGGTCTAGCCGAAAATTCTGAGTACGCAGATTTCTTTTTCCAACCTTTCAGAAAGCTATGTGAAAATATGAGAAAGGTATTTTTTCGTGTTTTTGAAAAATACTAATATGAATATTGCGCCTTCGTGCAGGTCTAGCCGAAATTTCTGAGTACGCAGATTTCTTTCCCCAACCTTTGAGAAGGCTATGTGAAAATATGAGAATGGTATTTTTTCGTGTTTTTGAAAAATGCTAGGTCTAGCCGAAATTTCTGAGTACGCAGATTTCTTTCCCCAACCTTTCAGAAGGATATGTAAAAATATGAGAATGGTATTTTTTCGTGTTTTTGAAAAATGCTGATTTCAATATTGCGCCATCGTGCAGGTCTAGCCGAAAATTCTGAGTACGCAGATTTCTTTCCCCAACCTTTGAGAAGGCTATGTGAAAATATGAGAATGGTATTTTTTCGTGTTTTTGAAAAATGCTAATATTAATATTGCGCCATTGGCAGGTCTAGCCGAAAATTCTGAGTACGCAGATTTCTTTTTCCAACCTTTCAGAAAGCTATGTGAAAATATGAGAAAGGTATTTTTTCGTGTTTTTGAAAAATACTAATATTAATATTGCGCCATCGTGCAGGTCTAGCCGAAAATTCTGAGTACGCAGATTTCTTTTTCCAACCTTTCAGAAAGCTATGTGAAAATATGAGTAAGGTATTTTTTCGTGTTTTTGAAAAATACTAATATTAATATTGCGCCTTCGTGCAGGTCTAGCCGAAATTTCTGAGTACGCAGATTTCTTTCCCCAACCTTTGAGAAGGCTATGTGAAAATATGAGAATGGTATTTTTTCGTGTTTTTGAAAAATGCTAATATTAATATTGCGCCATCGTGCAGGTCTAGCCAAAAATTCTGAGTACGCAGATTTCTTTCCCCAACCTTTGAGAAAGCTATGTGAAAATATGAGAATGGTATTTTTTCGTGTTTTTGAAAAATACTAATATTAATATTGCGCCATCGTGCAGGTCTAGCCGAAAATTCTGAGTACGCAGATTTCATTCCCCAACCTTTCAGAAGGATATGTAAAAATATGAGAATGGTATTTTTTCGTGTTTTTGAAAAATGCTAATATTAATATTGCGCCATCGTGCAGGTCTAGCCGAAAATTCTGAGTACGCAGATTTCTTTCCCCAACCTTTGAGAAAGCTATGTGAAAATATGAGAATGGTATTTTTTCGTGTTTTTGAAAAATACTAATATTAATATTGCGCCATCGTGCAGGTCTAGCCGAAAATTCTGAGTACGCAGATTTCTTTTTCCAACCTTTCAGAAAGCTATGTGAAAATATGAGAAAGGTATTTTTTCGTGTTTATGAAAAATGGTAATTTTAATATTGCGCCTTCGTGCAGGTCTAGCCGAAATTTCTGAGTACGCAGATTTCTTTCCCCAACCTTTCAGAAGGATATGTGAAAATATGAAAATGGTATATTTGCGTGTTTTTGAAAAATGCTAATATTAATATTGCGCCTTCGTGCAGGTCTAGCCGAAAATTCTGAGTACGCAGATTTCTTTCCCCAACCTTTCAGAAGGCTATGTAAAAATAAGAGAATGGTATTTTTTCGTGTTTTTGAAAAATGCTAATTTAAATATTGCGCCTTCGTGCAGGTCTAGCCGAAAATTCTGTGTACGCAGATTTCTTTCCCCAACCTTTGAGAAGGCTATGTGAAAATATGAGAATGGTATTTTTTCGTGTTTTTGAAAAATGCTAATATTAATATTGCGCCATCGTGCAGGTCTAGCCGAAAATTCTGAGTACGCAGATTTCTTCTTCCAACCTTTCAGAAGGCTATGTGAAAATATGAGAAAGGTATTTTTTCGTGTTTTTGAAAAATGGTAATTTTAATATTGCGCCATCGTGCAGGTCTAGCCGAAAATTCTGAGTACGCAGATTTCTTCCCCCAACCTTTGAGAAAGCTATGTGAAAATATGAGAATGGTATTTTTTCGTGTTTTTGAAAAATACTAATATTAATATTGCGCCATCGTGCAAGTCTAGCCGAAAATTCTGAGTACGCAGATTTCTTTTTCCAACCTTTCAGAAAGCTTTGTGAAAATATGAGAAAGGTATTTTTTCGTGTTTTTGAAAAATACTAATATTAATATTGCGCCTTCGTGCAGGTCTAGCCGAAATTGCTGAGTACGCAGATTTCTTTCCCCAACCTTTGAGAAGGCTATGTGAAAATATGAGAATGGTATTTTTTCGTGTTTTTGAAAAATGCTAATATTAATATTGCGCCATCGTGCAGGTCTAGCCAAAAACTCTGAGTACGCAGATTTCTTTCCCCAACCTTTGAGAAAGTTATGTGAAAATATGAGAAAGGTATTTTTTCGTGTTTTTGAAAAATACTAATATTAATATTGCGCCTTCGTGCAGGTCTAGCCGAAATTTCTGAGTACGCAGATTTCTTTCCCCAACCTTTGAGAAGGCTATGTGAAAATATGAGAATGGTATTTTTTCGTGTTTTTGAAAAATACTAATATTAATATTGCGCCATCGTGCAGGTCTAGCCGAAAATTCTGAGTACGCAGATTTCATTCCCCAACCTTTCAGAAGGATATGTAAAAATATGAGAATGGTATTTTTTCGTGTTTTTGAAAAATACTAATATTAATATTGCGCCATCGTGCAGGTCTAGCCGAAAATTCTGAGTACGCAGATTTCTTTTTCCAACCTTTCAGAAAGTTATGTGAAAATATGAGAAAGGTATTTTTTCGTGTTTTTGAAAAATACTAATATTAATATTGCGCCTTCGTGCAGGTCTAGCCGAAAATTCTGAGTACGCAGATTTCATTCCCCAACCTTTCAGAAGGATATGTAAAAATATGAGAATGGTATTTTTTCGTGTTTTTGAAAAATACTAATATTAATATTGCGCCATCGTGCAGGTCTAGCCGAAAATTCTGAGTACGCAGATTTCTTTTTCCAACCTTTCAGAAAGTTATGTGAAAATATGAGAAAGGTATTTTTTCGTGTTTATGAAAAATGGTAATTTTAATATTGCGCCTTCGTGCAGGTCTAGCCGAAATTTCTGAGTACGCAGATTTCTTTCCCCAACCTTTGAGAAAGCTATGTGAAAATATGAGAATGGTATTTTTTCGTGTTTTTGAAAAATACTAATATTAATATTGCGCCATCGTGCAGGTCTAGCCGAAAATTCTGAGTACGCAGATTTCTTTTTCCAACCTTTCAGAAAGCTATGTGAAAATATGAGAAAGGTATTTTTTCGTGTTTATGAAAAATGGTAATTTTAATATTGCGCCTTCGTGCAGGTCTAGCCGAAATTTCTGAGTGCGCAGATTTCTTTCCCCAACCTTTCAGAAGGATATGTGAAAATATGAAAATGGTATATTTGCGAGTTTTTGAAAAATGCTAATATTAATATTGCGCCTTCGTGCAGGTCTAGCCGAAAATTCTGAGTACGCAGATTTCTTTCCCCAACCTTTCAGAAGGCTATGTAAAAATAAGAGAATGGTATTTTTTCGTGTTTTTGAAAAATGCTAATATTAATATTGCGCAATCGTGCAGGTCTAGCCGAAAATTCTGAGTACGCAGATTTCTTTTTCCAACCTTTCAGAAAGCTATGTGAAAATATGAGAAAGGTATTTTTTCGTGTTTTTGAAAAATGGTAATTTTAATATTGCGCCTTCGTGCAGGTCTAGCCGAAATTTCTGAGTACGCAGATTTCTTTCCCCAACCTTTCAGAAGGATATGTAAAAATATGAGAATGGTATTTTTTCGTGTTTTTGAAAAATGCTAATTTCAATATTGCGCCTTCGTGCAGGTCTAGCCGAAAATTCTGAGTACGCAGATTTCTTTCCCCAACCTTTGAGAAGGCTATGTGAAAATATGAGAATGGTATTTTTTCGTGTTTTTGAAAAATGCTAATATTAATATTGCGCCATCGTGCAGGTCTAGCCGAAAATTCTGAGTACGCAGATTTCTTTCCCCAACCTTTGAGAAAGCTATGTGAAAATATGAGAATGGTATTTTCTCGTGTTTTTGAAAAATGCTAATATTAATATTGCGACATCGTGTAGGTTTAGCCGAAAATTCAGAGTACGCAGATTTCTTTCCCCAACCTTTGAGAAAGCTATGTGAAAATATGAGAATGGTATTTTTTCGTGTTTTTGAAAAATACTAATATTAATATTGCGCCATCGTGCAGGTCTAGCCGAAAATTCTGAGTACGCAGATTTCTTTCCCCAACCTTTGAGAAAGCTATGTGAAAATATGAGAATGGTATTTTTTCGTGTTTTTGAAAAATACTAATATTAATATTGCGCAATCGTGCAGGTCTAGCCGAAAATTCTGAGTACGCAGATTTCTTTTTCCAACCTTTCAGAAAGCTATGTGAAAATATGAGAAAGGTATTTTTTCGTGTTTTTGAAAAATGGTAATTTTAATATTGCGCCTTCGTGCAGGTCTAGCCGAAATTTCTGAGTACGCAGATTTCTTTCCCCAACCTTTCAGAAGGATATGTAAAAATATGAGAATGGTATTTTTTCGTGTTTTTGAAAAATGGTAATTTCAATATTGCGCCTTCGTGCAGGTCTAGCCGAAAATTCTGAATACGCAGATTTCTTCTTCCAACCTTTCAGAAGGCTATGTGAAAATATGAGAAAAGTATTTTTTCGTGTTTTTGAAAAATGGTAATTTTAATATTGCGCCTTCGTGCAGGTCTAGCCGAAATTTCTGAGTACGCAGATTTTTTTCCCCAATCTTTCAGAAGGATATGTAAAAATATGAGAATGGTATTTTTTCGTGTTTTTGAAAAATGCTAATTTCAATATTGCGCCTTCGTGCAGGTCTAGCCGAAAATTCTGAATACGCAGATTTCTTCTTCCAACCTTTCAGAAGGCTATGTGAAAATATGAGAATGGTATTTTTTCGTGTTTTTGAAAAATGGTAATTTTAATATTGCGCCATCGTGCAGGTCTAGCCGAAAATTCTGAGTACGCAGATTTCTTCCCCCAACCTTTGAGAAAGCTATGTGAAAATATGAGAATGGTATTTTGTCGTGTTTTTGGAAAATACTAATATTAATATTGCGCCATCGTGCAGGTCTAGCCGAAAATTCTGAGTACGCAGATTTCTTTTTCCAACCTTTCAGAAAGCTATGTGAAAATATGAGAAAGGTATTTTTTCGTGTTTTTGAAAAATGGTAATTTTATTATTGCGCCTTCGTGCAGGTCTAGCCGAAAATTCTGAGTACGCAGATTTCTTCTTCCAACCTTTCAGAAGGCTATGTGAAAATATGAGAAAAGTATTTTTTCGTGTTTTTGAAAAATGGTAATTTTAATATTGCGCCTTCGTGCAGGTCTAGCCGAAATTTCTGAGTACGCAGATTTTTTTCCCCAACCTTTCAGAAGGATATGTAAAAATATGAGAATGGTATTTTTTCGTGTTTTTGAAAAATGCTAATTTCAATATTGCGCCTTCGTGCAGGTCTAGCCGAAAATTTTGAGTACGCAGATTTCTTCTTCCAACCTTTCAGAAGGCTATGTGAAAATATGAGAATGGTATTTTTTCGTGTTTTTGAAAAATGGTAATTTTAATATTGCGCCATCGTGCAGGTCTAGCCGAAAATTCTGAGTACGCAGATTTCTTCCCCCAACCTTTGAGAAAGCTATGTGAAAATATGAGAATGGTATTTTTTCGTGTTTTTGAAAAATACTAATATTAATATTGTGCCATCGTGCAGGTCTAGCCGAAAATTCTGAGTACGCAGATTTCTTTTTCCAACCTTTGAGAAAGCTATGTGAAAATATGAGAATGGTATTTTTTCGTGTTTTTGAAAAATGGTAATTTTAATATTGCGCCTTCGTGCAGGTCTAGCCGAAAATTCTGAGTACGCAGATTTCTTTTTCCAACCTTTGAGAAGGATATGTGAAAATATGAAAATGGTATATTTGCGTGTTTTTGAAAAATGGTAATTTTAATATTGCGCCTTCGTGCAGGTCTATCCGAAATTTCTGAGTGCGCAGATTTCTTTCCCCAACCTTTCAGAAGGATATGTGAAAATATGAAAATGGTATATTTGCGTGTTTTTGAAAAATGCTAATATTAATATTACGCCTTCGTGCAGGTCTAGCCGAAAATTCTGAGTACGCAGATTTCTTTCCCCAACCTTTCAGAAGGCTATGTAAAAATAAGAGTATGGTATTTTTTCGTGTTTATGAAAAATGCCAATTTCAATATTGCGCCTTCGTGCAGGTCTAGCCGAAAATTCTGAGTACGCAGATTTCTTTCCCCAACCTTTGAGAAGGCTATGTGAAAATATGAGAATGGTATTTTTTCGTGTTTTTGAAAAATGCTAATATTAATATTGCGCCATCGTTCAGGTCTAGCCGAAAATTCTGAGTACGCAGATTTCTTTCCCCAACCTTTGAGAAAGCTATGTGAAAATATGAGAATGGTATTTTTTCGTGTTTTTGAAAAATACTAATATTAATATTGCGCAATCGTGCAGGTCTAGCCGAAATTTCTGAGTACGCAGATTTCTTTTTCCAACCTTTCAGAAAGCTATGTGAAAATATGAGAAAGGTATTTTTTCGTGTTTTTGAAAAATGGTAATTTTAATATTGCGCCTTCGTGCAGGTCTAGCCGAAATTTCTGAGTACGCAGATTTCTTTCCCCAACCTTTCAGAAGGATATGTAAAAATAAAAGTATGGTATTTTTTCGTGTTTTTGAAAAATGCCAATTTCAATATTGCGCCTTCGTGCAGGTCTAGCCGAAATTTCTGAGTACGCAGATTTTTTTCCCAAACCTTTCAGAAGGATATGTAAAAATATGAGAATGGTATTTTTTCGTGTTTTTGAAAAATGCTAATTTCAATATTGCGCCTTCGTGCAGGTCTAGCCGAAAATTCTGAATACGCAGATTTCTTCTTCCAACCTTTCAGAAGGCTATGTGAAAATATGAGAATGGTATTTTTTCGTGTTTTTGAAAAATGGTAATTTTAATATTGCGCCATCGTGCAGGTCTAGCCGAAAATTCTGAGTACGCAGATTTCTTCCCCCAACCTTTGAGAAAGCTATGTGAAAATATGAGAATGGTATTTTTTCGTGTTTTTGAAAAATACTAATATTAATATTGCGCCATCGTGCAGGTCTAGCCGAAAATTCTGAGTACGCGGATTTCTTCTTCCAACCTTTCAGAAGGCTATGTGAAAATATGAGAATGGTATTTTTTCGTGTTTTTGAAAAATACTAATATTAATATTGTGCCATCGTGCAGGTCTAGCCGAAAATTCTGAGTATGCAGATTTCTTTTTCCAACCTTTGAGAAAGCTATGTGAAAATATGAGAATGGTATTTTTTCGTGTTTTTGAAAAATGGTAATTTTAATATTGCGCCTTCGTGCAGGTCTAGCCGAAATTTCTGAGTACGCAGATTTCTTTCCCCAACCTTTGAGAAGGCTATGTGAAAATATGAGAATGGTATTTTTTCGTGTTTTTGAAAAATGGTAATTTTAATATTGCGCCTTCGTGCAGGTCTAGCCGAAATTTCTGAGTACGCAGATTTTTTTCCCCAACCTTTCAGAAGGATATGTAAAAATAAAAGTATGGTATTTTTTCGTGTTTTTGAAAAATGCCAATTTCAATATTGCGCCTTCGTGCAGGTCTAGCCGAAAATTCTGAGTACGCAGATTTCTTTCCCCAACCTTTGAGAAGGCTATGTGAAAATATGAGAATGGTATTTTTTCGTGTTTTTGAAAAATGGTAATTTTAATATTGCGCCTTCGTGCAGGTCTAGCCGAAATTTCTGAGTACGCAGATTTTTTTCCCCAACCTTTCAGAAGGATATGTAAAAATATGAGAATGGTATTTTTTCGTGTTTTTGAAAAATGCTAATTTCAATATTGCGCCTTCGTGCAGGTCTAGCCGAAAATTCTGAATACGCAGATTTCTTCTTCCAACCTTTCAGAAGGCTATGTGAAAATATGAGAAAGGTATTTTTTCGTGTTTTTGAAAAATGGTAATTTTAATATTGCGCCTTCGTGCAGGTCTAGCCGAAAATTCTGAGTACGCAGATTTCTTTCCCCAACCTTTCAGAAGGATATGTAAAAATAAAAGTATGGTATTTTTTCGTGTTTTTGAAAAATGCCAATTTCAATATTGCGCCTTCGTGCAGGTCTAGCCGAAAATTCTGAGTACGCAGATTTCTTTCCCCAACCTTTGAGAAGGCTATGTGAAAATATGAGAATGGTATTTTTTCGTGTTTTTGAAAAATGGTAATTTTAATATTGCGCCTTCGTGCAGGTCTAGCCGAAATTTCTGAGTACGCAGATTTTTTTCCCCAACCTTTCAGAAGGATATGTAAAAATATGAGAATGGTATTTTTTCGTGTTTTTGAAAAATGCTAATTTCAATATTGCGCCTTCGTGCAGGTCTAGCCGAAAATTCTGAATACGCAGATTTCTCCTTCCAACCTTTCAGAAAGCTATGTGAAAATATGAGAAAGGTATTTTTTCGTGTTTTTGAAAAATGGTAATTTTAATATTGCGCCTTCGTGCAGGTCTAGCCGAAATTTCTGAGTACGCAGATTTTTTTCCCCAACCTTTCAGAAGGATATGTAAAAATATGAGAATGGTATTTTTTCGTGTTTTTGAAAAATGCTAATTTCAATATTGCGCCTTCGTGCAGGTCTAGCCGAAAATTCTGAATACGCAGATTTCTTCTTCCAACCTTTCAGAAGGCTATGTGAAAATATGAGAATGGTATTTTTTCGTGTTTTTGAAAAATGGTAATTTCAATATTGCGCCTTTCGTGCAGGTCTAGCCGAAAATTCTGAATACGCAGATTTCTTCTTCCAACCTTTCAGAAGGATATGTAAAAATATGAGAATGGTATTTTTTCGTGTTTTTGAAAAATGGTAATTTTAATATTGCGCCTTCGTGCAGGTCTAGCCGAAATTTCTGAGTACGCAGATTTTTTTCCCCAACCTTTCAGAAGGATATGTAAAAATATGAGAATGGTATTTTTTCGTGTTTTTGAAAAATGCTAATTTCAATATTGCGCCTTCGTGCAGGTCTAGCCGAAAATTCTGAATACGCAGATTTCTTCTTCCAACCTTTCAGAAGGCTATGTGAAAATATGAGAATGGTATTTTTTCGTGTTTTTGAAAAATGGTAATTTCAATATTGCGCCTTCGTGCAGGTCTAGCCGAAAATTCTGAATACGCAGATTTCTTCTTCCAACCTTTCAGAAGGCTATGTGAAAATATGAGAATGGTATTTTTTCGTGTTTTTGAAAAATGCCAATTTCAATATTGCGCCTTCGTGCAGGTCTAGCCGAAAATTCTGAGTACGCAGATTTCTTTCCCCAACCTTTGAGAAGGCTATGTGAAAATATGAGAATGGTATTTTTTCGTGTTTTTGAAAAATGGTAATTTTAATATTGCGCCTTCGTGCAGGTCTAGCCGAAATTTCTGAGTACGCAGATTTTTTTCCCCAACCTTTCAGAAGGATATGTAAAAATATGAGAATGGTATTTTTTCGTGTTTTTGAAAAATGCTAATTTCAATATTGCGCCTTCGTGCAGGTCTAGCCGAAAATTCTGAGTACGCAGATTTCTTTCCCCAACCTTTCAGAAGGATATGTAAAAATAAAAGTATGGTATTTTTTCGTGTTTTTGAAAAATACTAATTTCAATATTGCGCCTTCGTGCAGGTCTAGCCGAAAATTCTGAATACGCAGATTTCTTCTTCCAACCTTTCAGAAAGCTATGTGAAAATATGAGAAAGGTATTTTTTCGTGTTTTTGAAAAATGGTAATTTTAATATTGCGCCTTCGTGCAGGTCTAGCCGAAATTTCTGAGTACGCAGATTTTTTTCCCAAACCTTTCAGAAGGATATGTAAAAATATGAGAATGGTATTTTTTCGTGTTTTTGAAAAATGCTAATTTCAATATTGCGCCTTCGTGCAGGTCTAGCCGAAAATTCTGAATACGCAGATTTCTTCTTCCAACCTTTCAGAAGGCTATGTGAAAATATGAGAATGGTATTTTTTCGTGTTTTTGAAAAATGGTAATTTCAATATTGCGCCTTCGTGCAGGTCTAGCCGAAAATTCTGAATACGCAGATTTCTTCTTCCAACCTTTCAGAAGGATATGTAAAAATAAAAGTATGGTATTTTTTCGTGTTTTTGAAAAATGCCAATTTCAATATTGCGCCTTCGTGCAGGTCTAGCCGAAAATTCTGAGTACGCAGATTTCTTTCCCCAACCTTTGAGAAGGCTATGTGAAAATATGAGAATGGTATTTTTTCGTGTTTTTGAAAAATGGTAATTTTAATATTGCGCCTTCGTGCAGGTCTAGCCGAAATTTCTGAGTACGCAGATTTTTTTCCCCAACCTTTCAGAAGGATATGTAAAAATATGAGAATGGTATTTTTTCGTGTTTTTGAAAAATGCTAATTTCAATATTGCGCCTTCGTGCAGGTCTAGCCGAAAATTCTGAATACGCAGATTTCTTCTTCCAACCTTTCAGAAAGCTATGTGAAAATATGAGAAAGGTATTTTTTCGTGTTTTTGAAAAATGGTAATTTTAATATTGCGCCTTCGTGCAGGTCTAGCCGAAAATTCTGAGTACGCAGATTTCTTTCCCCAACCTTTCAGAAGGATATGTAAAAATAAAAGTATGGTATTTTTTCGTGTTTTTGAAAAATACTAATTTCAATATTGCGCCTTCGTGCAGGTCTAGCCGAAAATTCTGAATACGCAGATTTCTTCTTCCAACCTTTCAGAAAGCTATGTGAAAATATGAGAAAGGTATTTTTTCGTGTTTTTGAAAAATGGTAATTTTAATATTGCGCCTTCGTGCAGGTCTAGCCGAAATTTCTGAGTACGCAGATTTTTTTCCCCAACCTTTCAGAAGGATATGTAAAAATATGAGAATGGTATTTTTTCGTGTTTTTGAAAAATGCTAATTTCAATATTGCGCCTTCGTGCAGGTCTAGCCGAAAATTCTGAATACGCAGATTTCTTCTTCCAACCTTTCAGAAGGCTATGTGAAAATATGAGAATGGTATTTTTTCGTGTTTTTGAAAAATGGTAATTTCAATATTGCGCCTTCGTGCAGGTCTAGCCAAAAATTCTGAATACGCAGATTTCTTCTTCCAACCTTTCAGAAGGATATGTAAAAATAAAAGTATGGTATTTTTTCGTGTTTTTGAAAAATGCCAATTTCAATATTGCGCCTTCGTGCAGGTCTAGCCGAAAATTCTGAGTACGCAGATTTCTTTCCCCAACCTTTGAGAAGGCTATGTGAAAATATGAGAATGGTATTTTTTCGTGTTTTTGAAAAATGGTAATTTTAATATTGCGCCTTCGTGCAGGTCTAGCCGAAATTTCTGAGTACGCAGATTTTTTTCCCCAACCTTTCAGAAGGATATGTAAAAATATGAGAATGGTATTTTTTCGTGTTTTTGAAAAATGCTAATTTCAATATTGCGCCTTCGTGCAGGTCTAGCCGAAAATTCTGAATACGCAGATTTCTTCTTCCAACCTTTCAGAAAGCTATGTGAAAATATGAGAAAGGTATTTTTTCGTGTTTTTGAAAAATGGTAATTTTAATATTGCGCCTTCGTGCAGGTCTAGCCGAAATTTCTGAGTACGCAGATTTTTTTCCCCAACCTTTCAGAAGGATATGTAAAAATATGAGAATGGTATTTTTTCGTGTTTTTGAAAAATGCTAATTTCAATATTGCGCCTTCGTGCAGGTCTAGCCGAAAATTCTGAATACGCAGATTTCTTCTTCCAACCTTTCAGAAGGCTATGTGAAAATATGAGAATGGTATTTTTTCGTGTTTTTGAAAAATGGTAATTTCAATATTGCGCCTTCGTGCAGGTCTAGCCGAAAATTCTGAATACGCAGATTTCTTCTTCCAACCTTTCAGAAGGATATGTAAAAATAAAAGTATGGTATTTTTTCGTGTTTTTGAAAAATGCCAATTTCAATATTGCGCCTTCGTGCAGGTCTAGCCGAAAATTCTGAGTACGCAGATTTCTTTCCCCAACCTTTGAGAAGGCTATGTGAAAATATGAGAATGGTATTTTTTCGTGTTTTTGAAAAATGGTAATTTTAATATTGCGCCTTCGTGCAGGTCTAGCCGAAATTTCTGAGTACGCAGATTTTTTTCCCCAACCTTTCAGAAGGATATGTAAAAATATGAGAATGGTATTTTTTCGTGTTTTTGAAAAATGCTAATTTCAATATTGCGCCTTCGTGCAGGTCTAGCCGAAAATTCTGAATACGCAGATTTCTTCTTCCAACCTTTCAGAAAGCTATGTGAAAATATGAGAAAGGTATTTTTTCGTGTTTTTGAAAAATGGTAATTTTAATATTGCGCCTTCGTGCAGGTCTAGCCGAAATTTCTGAGTACGCAGATTTTTTTCCCCAACCTTTCAGAAGGATATGTAGAAATATGAGAATGGTATTTTTTCGTGTTTTTGAAAAATGCTAATTTCAATATTGCGCCTTCGTGCAGGTCTAGCCGAAAATTCTGAATACGCAGATTTCTTCTTCCAACCTTTCAGAAGGCTATGTGAAAATATGAGAAAGGTATTTTTTCGTGTTTTTGAAAAATGGTAATTTTAACATTGCGCCTTCGTGCAGGTCTAGCCGAAAATTCTGAGTACGCAGATTTCTTTCCCCAACCTTTCAGAAGGATATGTAAAAATAAAAGTATGGTATTTTTTCGTGTTTTTGAAAAATGGTAATTTTAATATTGCGCCTTCGTGCAGGTCTAGCCGAAATTTCTGAGTACGCAGATTTTTTTCCCCAACCTTTCAGAAGGATATGTAAAAATATGAGAATGGTATTTTTTCGTGTTGTTGAAAAATGCTAATTTCAATATTGCGCCTTCGTGCAGGTCTAGCCGAAAATTCTGAATACGCAGATTTCTTTTTTCAACCTTTCAGAAAGCTATGTGAAAATATGAGAAAGGTATTTTTTCGTGTTTTTGAAAAATGGTAATTTTAATATTGCGCCTTCGTGCAGGTCTAGCCGAAAATTCTGAGTACGCAGATTTCTTTCCCCAACCTTTCAGAAGGATATGTAAAAATAAAAGTATGGTATTTTTTCGTGTTTTTGAAAAATGCCAATTTCAATATTGCGCCTTCGTGCAGGTCTAGCCGAAAATTCTGAGTACGCAGATTTCTTTCCCCAACCTTTGAGAAGGCTATGTGAAAATATGAGAATGGTATTTTTTCGTGTTTTTGAAAAATGGTAATTTTAATATTGCGCCATCGTGCAGGTCTAGCCGAAAATTCTGAGTACGCAGATTTCTTCCCCCAACCTTTGAGAAAGCTATGTGAAAATATGAGAAAGGTATTTTTTCGTGTTTTTGAAAAATGGTAATTTTAATATTGCGCCTTCGTGCAGGTCTAGCCGAAATTTCTGAGTACGCAGATTTCTTCTTCCAACCTTTCAGAAAGCTATGTGAAAATATGAGAAAGGTATTTTTTCGTGTTTTTGAAAAATGGTAATTTCAATATTGCGCCTTCGTGCAGGTCTAGCCGAAAATTCTGAGTACGCAGATTTCTTCTTCCAACCTTTCAGAAGGATATGTAAAAATAAAAGTATGGTATTTTTTCGTGTTTTTGAAAAATGCCAATTTCAATATTGCGCCTTCGTGCAGGTCTAGCCGAAAATTCTGAGTACGCAGATTTCTTTCCCCAACCTCTGAGAAGGCTATGTGAAAATATGAGAATGGTATTTTTTCGTGTTTTTGAAAAATGGTAATTTTAATATTGCGCCTTCGTGCAGGTCTAGCCGAAATTTCTGAGTACGCAGATTTTTTTCCCCAACCTTTCAGAAGGATATGTAAAAATATGAGAATGGTATTTTTTCGTGTTTTTGAAAAATGCTAATTTCAATATTGCGCCTTCGTGCAGGTCTAGCCGAAAATTCTGAATACGCAGATTTCTTCTTCCAACCTTTCAGAAAGCTATGTGAAAATATGAGAAAGGTATTTTTTCGTGTTTTTGAAAAATGGTAATTTTAATATTGCGCCTTCGTGCAGGTCTAGCCGAAATTTCTGAGTACGCAGATTTTTTTCCCCAACCTTTCAGAAGGATATGTAAAAATATGAGAATGGTATTTTTTCGTGTTTTTGAAAAATGCTAATTTCAATATTGCGCCTTCGTGCAGGTCTAGCCGAAAATTCTGAATACGCAGATTTCTTCTTCCAACCTTTCAGAAGGCTATGTGAAAATATGAGAATGGTATTTTTTCGTGTTTTTGAAAAATGGTAATTTCAATATTGCGCCTTCGTGCAGGTCTAGCCGAAAATTCTGAGTACGCAGATTTCTTCTTCCAACCTTTCAGAAGGATATGTAAAAATAAAAGTATGGTATTTTTTCGTGTTTTTGAAAAATGCCAATTTCAATATTGCGCCTTCGTGCAGGTCTAGCCGAAAATTCTGAGTACGCAGATTTCTTTCCCCAACCTCTGAGAAGGCTATGTGAAAATATGAGAATGGTATTTTTTCGTGTTTTTGAAAAATGGTAATTTTAATATTGCGCCTTCGTGCAGGTCTAGCCGAAATTTCTGAGTACGCAGATTTTTTTCCCCAACCTTTCAGAAGGATATGTAAAAATATGAGAATGGTATTTTTTCGTGTTTTTGAAAAATGCTAATTTCAATATTGCGCCTTCGTGCAGGTCTAGCCGAAAATTCTGAATACGCAGATTTCTTCTTCCAACCTTTCAGAAAGCTATGTGAAAATATGAGAAAGGTATTTTTTCGTGTTTTTGAAAAATGGTAATTTTAATATTGCGCCTTCGTGCAGGTCTAGCCGAAATTTCTGAGTACGCAGATTTTTTTCCCCAACCTTTCAGAAGGATATGTAAAAATATGAGAATGGTATTTTTTCGTGTTTTTGAAAAATGCTAATTTCAATATTGCGCCTTCGTGCAGGTCTAGCCGAAAATTCTGAATACGCAGATTTCTTTTTCCAACCTTTCAGAAAGCTATGTGAAAATATGAGAATGGTATTTTTTCGTGTTTTTGAAAAATGCTAATTTTAATATTGCGCCTTCGTGCAGGTCTAGCCGAAATTTCTGAGTACGCAGATTTTTTTCCCCAACCTTTCAGAAGGATATGTAAAAATATGAGAATGGTATTTTTTCGTGTTTTTGAAAAATGCTAATTTCAATATTGCGCCTTCGTGCAGGTCTAGCCGAAAATTCTGAATACGCAGATTTCTTCTTCCAACCTTTCAGAAAGCTATGTGAAAATATGAGAAAGGTATTTTTTCGTGTTTTTGAAAAATGGTAATTTTAATATTGCGCCTTCGTGCAGGTCTAGCCGAAATTTCTGAGTACGCAGATTTTTTTCCCCAACCTTTCAGAAGGATATGTAAAAATATGAGAATGGTATTTTTTCGTGTTTTTGAAAAATGGTAATTTTAATATTGCGCCTTCGTGCAGGTCTAGCCGAAATTTCTGAGTACGCAGATTTTTTTCCCCAACCTTTCAGAAGGATATGTAAAAATATGAGAATGGTATTTTTTCGTGTTTTTGAAAAATGCTAATTTCAATATTGCGCCTTCGTGCAGGTCTAGCCGAAAATTCTGAATACGCAGATTTCTTCTTCCAACCTTTCAGAAAGCTATGTGAAAATATGAGAAAGGTATTTTTTCGTGTTTTTGAAAAATGGTAATTTTAATATTGCGCCTTCGTGCAGGTCTAGCCGAAATTTCTGAGTACGCAGATATTTTTCCCCAACCTTTCAGAAGGATATGTAAAAATATGAGAATGGTATTTTTTCGTGTTTTTGAAAAATGCTAATTTCAATATTGCGCCTTCGTGCAGGTCTAGCCGAAAATTCTGAATACGCAGATTTCTTTTTCCAACCTTTCAGAAAGCTATGTGAAAATATGAGAATGGTATTTTTTCGTGTTTTTGAAAAATGCTAATTTTAATATTGCGCCTTCGTGCAGGTCTAGCCGAAATTTCTGAGTACGCAGATTTTTTTCCCCAACCTTTCAGAAGGATATGTAAAAATATGAGAATGGTATTTTTTCGTGTTTTTGAAAAATGCTAATTTCAATATTGCGCCTTCGTGCAGGTCTAGCCGAAAATTCTGAATACGCAGATTTCTTCTTCCAACCTTTCAGAAAGCTATGTGAAAATATGAGAAAGGTATTTTTTCGTGTTTTTGAAAAATGGTAATTTTAATATTGCGCCTTCGTGCAGGTCTAGCCGAAATTTCTGAGTACGCAGATTTTTTTCCCCAACCTTTCAGAAGGATATGTAAAAATATGAGAATGGTATTTTTTCGTGTTTTTGAAAAATGCTAATTTCAATATTGCGCCTTCGTGCAGGTCTAGCCGAAAATTCTGAATACGCAGATTTCTTCTTCCAACCTTTCAGAAAGCTATGTGAAAATATGAGAAAGGTATTTTTTCGTGTTTTTGAAAAATGCTAATTTTAATATTGCGCCTTCGTGCAGGTCTAGCCGAAATTTCTGAGTACGCAGATTTTTTTCCCCAACCTTTCAGAAGGATATGTAAAAATATGAGAATGGTATTTTTTCGTGTTTTTGAAAAATGCTAATTTCAATATTGCGCCTTCGTGCAGGTCTAGCCGAAAATTCTGAATACGCAGATTTCTTCTTCCAACCTTTCAGAAAGCTATGTGAAAATATGAGAAAGGTATTTTTTCGTGTTTTTGAAAAATGGTAATTTTAATATTGCGCCTTCGTGCAGGTCTAGCCGAAAATTCTGAATACGCAGATTTCTTCTTCCAACCTTTCAGAAGGCTATGTGAAAATATGAGAAAGGTATTTTTTCGTGTTTTTGAAAAATGGTAATTTTAACATTGCGCCTTCGTGCAGGTCTAGCCGAAAATTCTGAGTACGCAGATTTCTTCTTCCAACCTTTCAGAAGGATATGTAAAAATAAAAGTATGGTATTTTTTCGTGTTTTTGAAAAATGCCAATTTCAATATTGCGCCTTCGTGCAGGTCTAGCCGAAAATTCTGAGTACGCAGATTTCTTTCCCCAACCTTTGAGAAGGCTATGTGAAAATATGAGAATGGTATTTTTTCGTGTTTTTGAAAAATGGTAATTTTAATATTGCGCCTTCGTGCAGGTCTAGCCGAAATTTCTGAGTACGCAGATTTTTTTCTCCAACCTTTCAGAAGGATATGTAAAAATATGAGAATGGTATTTTTTCGTGTTTTTTAAAAATGCTAATTTCAATATTGCGCCTTCGTGCAGGTCTAGCCGAAAATTCTGAATACGCAGATTTCTTCTTCCAACCTTTCAGAAAGCTATGTGAAAATATGAGAAAGGTATTTTTTCGTGTTTTTGAAAAATGGTAATTTTAATATTGCGCCTTCGTGCAGGTCTAGCCGAAATTTCTGAGTACGCAGATTTTTTTTCCCCAACCTTTCAGAAGGATATGTAAAAATATGAGAATGGTATTTTTTCGTGTTTTTGAAAAATGCTAATTTCAATATTGCGCCTTCGTGCAGGTCTAGCCGAAAATTCTGAATACGCAGATTTCTTTTTCCAACCTTTCAGAAAGCTATGTGAAAATATGAGAAACGTATTTTTTCGTGTTTTTGACAAATGGTAATTTTAATATTGCGCCTTCGTGCAGGTCTAGCCGAAATTTCTGAGTACGCAGATTTTTTTCCCCAACCTTTCAGAAGGATATGTAAAAATATGAGAATGGTATTTTTTCGTGTTTTTGAAAAATGCTAATTTCAATATTGCGCCTTCGTGCAGGTCTAGCCGAAAATTCTGAATACGCAGATTTCTTCTTCCAACCTTTCAGAAAGCTATGTGAAAATATGAGAAAGGTATTTTTTCGTGTTTTTGAAAAATGGTAATTTTAATATTGCGCCTTCGTGCAGGTCTAGCCGAAATTTCTGAGTACGCAGATTTTTTTCCCCAACCTTTCAGAAGGATATGTAAAAATATGAGAATGGTATTTTTTCGTGTTTTTGAAAAATGCTAATTTCAATATTGCGCCTTCGTGCAGGTCTAGCCGAAAATTCTGAATACGCAGATTTCTTCTTCCAACCTTTCAGAAGGCTATGTGAAAATATGAGAAAGGTATTTTTTCGTGTTTTTGAAAAATGGTAATTTTAACATTGCGCCTTCGTGCAGGTCTAGCCGAAAATTCTGAGTACGCAGATTTCTTTCCCCAACCTTTCAGAAGGATATGTAAAAATAAAAGTATGGTATTTTTTCGTGTTTTTGAAAAATGGTAATTTTAATATTGCGCCTTCGTGCAGGTCTAGCCGAAATTTCTGAGTACGCAGATTTTTTTCCCCAACCTTTCAGAAGGATATGTAAAAATATGAGAATGGTATTTTTTCGTGTTTTTGAAAAATGCTAATTTCAATATTACGCCTTCGTGCAGGTCTAGCCGAAAATTCTGAATACGCAGATTTCTTTTTTCAACCTTTCAGAAAGCTATGTGAAAATATGAGAAAGGTATTTTTTCGTGTTTTCGAAAAATGGTAATTTTAATATTGCGCCTTCGTGCAGGTCTAGCCGAAAATTCTGAGTACGCAGATTTCTTTCCCCAACCTTTCAGAAGGATATGTAAAAATAAAAGTATGGTATTTTTTCGTGTTTTTGAAAAATGCCAATTTCAATATTGCGCCTTCGTGCAGGTCTAGCCGAAAATTCTGAGTACGCAGATTTCTTTCCCCAACCTTTGAGAAGGCTATGTGAAAATATGAGAATGGTATTTTTTCGTGTTTTTGAAAAATGGTAATTTTAATATTGCGCCTTCGTGCAGGTCTAGCCGAAATTTCTGAGTACGCAGATTTTTTTCCCCAACCTTTCAGAAGGATATGTAAAAATATGAGAATGGTATTTTTTCGTGTTTTTGAAAAATGCTAATTTCAATATTGCGCCTTCGTGCAGGTCTAGCCGAAAATTCTGAATACGCAGATTTCTTCTTCCAACCTTTCAGAAAGCTATGTGAAAATATGAGAAAGGTATTTTTTCGTGTTTTTGAAAAATGGTAATTTTAATATTGCGCCTTCGTGCAGGTCTAGCCGAAATTTCTGAGTACGCAGATTTTTTTCCCCAACCTTTCAGAAGGATATGTAAAAATATGAGAATGGTATTTTTTCGTGTTTTTGAAAAATGCTAATTTCAATATTGCGCCTTCGTGCAGGTCTAGCCGAAAATTCTGAATACGCAGATTTCTTCTTCCAACCTTTCAGAAGGCTATGTGAAAATATGAGAATGGTATTTTTTCGTGTTTTTGAAAAATGGTAATTTCAATATTGCGCCTTCGTGCAGGTCTAGCCGAAAATTCTGAGTACGCAGATTTCTTCTTCCAACCTTTCAGAAGGATATGTAAAAATAAAAGTATGGTATTTTTTCGTGTTTTTGAAAAATGCCAATTTCAATATTGCGCCTTCGTGCAGGTCTAGCCGAAAATTCTGAGTACGCAGATTTCTTTCCCCAACCTTTGAGAAGGCTATGTGAAAATATGAGAATGGTATTTTTTCGTGTTTTTGAAAAATGGTAATTTTAATATTGCGCCTTCGTGCAGGTCTAGCCGAAATTTCTGAGTACGCAGATTTTTTTCCCCAACCTTTCAGAAGGATATGTAAAAATATGAGAATGGTATTTTTTCGTGTTTTTGAAAAATGCTAATTTCAATATTGCGCCTTCGTGCAGGTCTAGCCGAAAATTCTGAATACGCAGATTTCTTCTTCCAACCTTTCAGAAAGCTATGTGAAAATATGAGAAAGGTATTTTTTCGTGTTTTTGAAAAAATTTTCCATCAATGTTAACTTCCCTCTCTGAGCAGCCTAGATAGCCGTGTAGTGTCGGTAGCGGTTCCCCAACTGGCTAAGAATAACGCTACGGTCCACCTGTACCGGTGGTATAAGTCCACCAAACAGGTAAGCCGTGTGGCATCCGGCGGAATTATTTTTTACCAAGAATTGATCCACTGGTTTCCTGTTCCATGTCGTAAAAGGCCACAAAAATAGGAACTCCTAAGTCAAGGTGTATTTCCGTGCCGATGGCTGAATGGCTGCAGGAGGTTAAACATTGCAGTCGTGAACGGAATATCTTGGGTTTTTCCTCAAGGTGGTGTACTATCCCCACTTTTATGGAACCTAGTCGCTGATGGTTTGTTAAGGAAACTTAATAACCTTGGATTTCCGACTTATGGTTTTGCCGACGATTATCATATATTGATGACCGGTATAAGCATTAACACTCTCTTTGATTTAATGCAGCAAGCCTTGCGATCTGTTGAACAATGGTGTTGTCAGGTTGGATTATCTGTAAATCCGGGTAAAACATCAATGGTGCTTTTCACTCATCGTAGGATAATTACAGGAGCTCGTCCGTTGCAGTTCTTTGGTTCAGAGGTCACTGTGGTCGATCAAGTTAAATACGTCGGGGTTATTCTTGACTCAAAACTGAATTGGTCTGCTCACATTGATTTCAGGATTAAAAGAGCTTGCATGGCTTTCGGCCAATGCAGACGAGCTTTTGGAAAATCATGGGGACTCAAACCCAGATATATTCATTGGATCTACATAACTATTGTTAGACCAATTTTAGCATATGGATGTCTTGTATGGTGGCAGAAAGGAGAAGTCGCGACAGTTCAGTCAAAGCTAAATCATCTCCAAAGGATGGTCCTAATGGCGATGACAGGAGCATTCACGACAACTCCTACTGCTGCTCTAGAGGCGCTACTGTGCATTAAACCACTACATGTGTTCCTAAAACAAGAAGCATTATCTTGTGCATACCGTCTTAGGGTTACAGGGCTTTAGAACAGTAACCCATTAGATTATGCTACCAGTCACACTCGCTTGTGGTCTCAAATGGTTACGTGGGATGAGTATTTACTCGCTCCTAGTGACCTAACTCTCACATGCAGTTTTCCTTTTAAAACATTCAATGTGAGCTATCCTCTTCGTTAGAAATGGTTGTCTGGTTGTCTGGAACGACAACTTGATGAACACATAGTTTGTTATACGGACGGTTCTCTGTTGAATGGTCGTGCTGGTGCTGGTGTCTACTGTCGTGAAATGAGGCTGGAGCAGTCTCATTCACTTGGTAGATACTGTACTGTGTTCCAAGCAGAAATCTACGCGATTCTGTGTGGAGTACAATCGGCACTTCAGCAGAGGATCTGTGGTAAACGAATTTATTTTTGTTCCGACAGTCAGGCAGCCTTAAAAGCACTCAGTTCGAATGACTCACGGTCGAATCTAGTGATCGCATGTCGAACTCAAATTGAAGACCTCAGCATTTCAAATGCTGTTTACTTCTTATGGGTACCCGGCCATTCTGGTATTACTGGAAATGAATGGGCTGATGAGTTGGCTAGAGCTGGTGCAACGAATGATTTCGTTGGTCCTGAACCAGCTTTACCACTTTCAACTAGTTGGATAAAGCACAAGATACGTTCTTGGGCTGCATCCAAACATGCCAGCTACTGGCGCAGCTTGCAAACTTGCGCTCAGACAAAAGCATTTCTATCAGATTTAAATCTGAAAATGTCAAAGTGTCTACTGCATTTCTCCTAGCAACATTGCAGTATTCTGGTCAGAGCTCTGACTGGACATTGCAAACTCAATTATCACATGGCTACTATTCAACGTGCTGAGTATTATTCGTGTGATTTGTGTGAATGCGATTATGGTACTTCATATCATCTGATATGTAACTGTCCCGCATTGACGCAGCTACGTATCCGGGTTTTTGGTTCTCCATACATGGTTGAGTCTGTGTATGCGGATCTAAAATTGAAGGATATTCGCTCGTTTCTCACCCAATGTGGTAAGGAGCTATAGTCAGAAGGGTTCATCGTTCTTCCTGGAGTGAATGAATCCCTTCTGTATTCACCTTAAATAGGGTTTGGCAGATTGTTTGGCATCCTTTGGGGGGTACCGAATTTACTTCTGCTCGTACATACTGCGAGTCGTTCTGCATTCTTCCGGGAGTGCAGAATGGTGTCGCTTTAGTAAGATCTCTAAATCCTCTCGGGGGTTGGAGGTTTTATTAACAGCAGACTGTTCGGGACCTCGTAGAGGTTCAGAATTTCCTTCTGCTTCCACTAAATGTGATCCTCAGCAGATTGTTCAGCATCCCTTAGGGGTGCAGAATTTACTTCTGCTTTTATGTGTTTTTGTGTCGTCAATTTTTGCCATCCTCCTAGTCCAACCCTTACCATTTCCTTTCAATCCTTCCCTCTTATATATCGGGAAAATGATGCTAAAAACAAACTGATGGCAAGGCACAAATCTCCAAATATCAAGGGGAACGTGCCATTTGAGCCAATTTGTTCTGATTCCTGATTCCTGATTCGTGCAGGTCTAGCCGAAATTTCTGAGTACGCAGATTTTTTTCCCCAACCTTTCAGAAGGATATGTAAAAATATGAGAATGGTATTTTTTCGTGTTTTTGAAAAATGCTAATTTCAATATTGCGCCTTCGTGCAGGTCTAGCCGAAAATTCTGAATACGCAGATTTCTTCTTCCAACCTTTCAGAAAGCTATGTGAAAATATGAGAAAGGTATTTTTTCGTGTTTTTGAAAAATGGTAATTTTAATATTGCGCCTTCGTGCAGGTCTAGCCGAAATTTCTGAGTACGCAGATTTTTTTCCCCAACCTTTCAGAAGGATATGTAAAAATATGAGAATGGTATTTTTTCGTGTTTTTGAAAAATGCTAATTTCAATATTGCGCCTTCGTGCAGGTCTAGCTGAAAATTCTGAATACGCAGATTTCGTTTTCCAACCTTTCAGAAAGCTATGTGAAAATATGAGAAAGGTATTTTTTCGTGTTTTTGAAAAATGGTAATTTTAATATTGCGCCTTCGTGCAGGTCTAGCCGAAATTTCTGAGTACGCAGATTTTTTTCCCCAACCTTTCAGAAGGATATGTAAAAATATGAGAATGGTATTTTTTCGTGTTTTTGAAAAATGCTAATTTCAATATTGCGCCTTCGTGCAGGTCTAGCCGAAAATTCTGAATACGCAGATTTCTTCTTCCAACCTTTCAGAAGGCTATGTGAAAATATGAGAATGGTATTTTTTCGTGTTTTTGAAAAATGGTAATTTTAATATTGCGCCTTCGTGCAGGTCTAGCCGAAATTTCTGAGTACGCAGATTTTTTTCCCCAACCTTTCAGAAGGATATGTAAAAATATGAGAATGGTATTTTTTCGTGTTTTTGAAAAATGCTAATTTCAATATTGCGCCTTCGTGCAGGTCTAGCCGAAAATTCTGAATACGCAGATTTCTTTTTCCAACCTTTCAGAAAGCTATGTGAAAATATGAGAAAGGTATTTTTTCGTGTTTTTGAAAAATGGTAATTTTAATATTGCGCCTTCGTGCAGGTCTAGCCGAAAATTCTGAGTACGCAGATTTCTTTCCCCAACCTTTCAGAAGGATATGTAAAAATAAAAGTATGGTATTTTTTCGTGTTTTTGAAAAATGCCAATTTCAATATTGCGCCTTCGTGCAGGTCTAGCCGAAAATTCTGAGTACGCAGATTTCTTTCCCCAACCTTTGAGAAGGCTATGTGAAAATATGAGAATGGTATTTTTTCGTGTTTTTGAAAAATGGTAATTTTAATATTGCGCCTTCGTGCAGGTCTAGCCGAAATTTCTGAGTACGCAGATTTTTTTCCCCAACCTTTCAGAAGGATATGTAAAAATATGAGAATGGTATTTTTTCGTGTTTTTGAAAAATGCTAATTTCAATATTGCGCCTTCGTGCAGGTCTAGCCGAAAATTCTGAATACGCAGATTTCTTCTTCCAACCTTTCAGAAGGCTATGTGAAAATATGAGAATGGTATTTTTTCGTGTTTTTGAAAAATGGTAATTTTAATATTGCGCTTTCGTGCAGGTCTAGCCGAAATTTCTGAGTACGCAGATTTTTTTCCCCAACCTTTCAGAAGGATATGTAAAAATATGAGAATGGTATTTTTTCGTGTTTTTGAAAAATGCTAATTTCAATATTGCGCCTTCGTGCAGGTCTAGCCGAAAATTCTGAATACGCAGATTTCTTTTTCCAACCTTTCAGAAAGCTATGTGAAAATATGAGAAAGGTATTTTTTCGTGTTTTTGAAAAATGGTAATTTTAATATTGCGCCTTCGTGCAGGTCTAGCCGAAAATTCTGAGTACGCAGATTTCTTTCCCCAACCTTTCAGAAGGATATGTAAAAATAAAAGTATGGTATTTTTTCGTGTTTTTGAAAAATGCCAATTTCAATATTGCGCCTTCGTGCAGGTCTAGCCGAAAATTCTGAGTACGCAGATTTCTTTCCCCAACCTTTCAGAAGGATATGTAAAAATATGAGAATGGTATTTTTTCGTGTTTTTGAAAAATGCTAATTTCAATATTGCGCCTTCGTGCAGGTCTAGCCGAAAATTCTGAATACGCAGATTTTTTCTTCCAACCTTTCAGAAGGCTATGGAAAATATGAGAATGGTATTTTTTCGTGTTTTTGAAAAATGGTAATTTTAATATTGCGCCATCGTGCAGGTCTAGCCGAAAATTCTGAGTACGCAGATTTTCTCCCCCAACCTTTGAGAAAGCTATATGAAAATATGAGAATGGTATTTTTTCGTGTTTTTGAAAAATACTAATATTAATATTGCGCCATCGTGCAGGTCTAGCCGAAAATTCTGAGTACGCAGATTTCTTCTTCCAACCTTTCAGAAGGCTATGTGAAAATATGAGAATGGTATTTTTTCGTGTTTTTGAAAAATACTAATATTAATATTGTGCCATCGTGCAGGTCTAGCCGAAAATTCTGAGTACGCAGATTTCTTTTTCCAACCTTTGAGAAAGCTATGTGAAAATATGAGAATGGTATTTTTTCGTGTTTTTGAAAAATGGTAATTTTAATATTGCGCCATCGTGCAGGTCTAGCCGAAAATTCTGAGTACGCAGATTTCTTCCCCCAACCTTTGAGAAAGCTATGTGAAAATATGAGAATGGTATTTTTTCGTGTTTTTGAAAAATACTAATATTAATATTGCGCCATCGTGCAGGTCTAGCCGAAAATTCTGAGTACGCAGATTTCTTCTTCCAACCTTTCAGAAGGCTATGTGAAAATATGAGAATGGTATTTTTTCGTGTTTTTGAAAAATACTAATATTAATATTGCGCCTTCGTGCAGGTCTAGCCGAAAATTCTGAGTACGCAGATTTCTTTTTCCAACCTTTGAGAAGGATATGTGAAAATATGAAAATGGTATATTTGCGTGTTTTTGAAAAATGGTAATTTTAATATTGCGCCTTCGTGCAGGTCTATCCGAAATTTCTGAGTGCGCAGATTTCATTCCCCAACCTTTCAGAAGGATATGTGAAAATATGAAAATGGTATATTTGCGTGTTTTTGAAAAAAAAAGAGAAAGGTATTTTTTCGTGTTTTTGAAAAATGGTAATTTTAATATTGCGCCTTCGTGCAGGTCTAGCCGAAATTTCTGAGTACGCAGATTTCTTTCCCCAACCTTTCAGAAGGATATGTAAAAATAAAAGTATGGTATTTTTTCGTGTTTTTGAAAAATGCCAATTTCAATATTGCGCCTTCGTGCAGGTCTAGCCGAAAATTCTGAGTACGCAGATTTCTTTCCCCAACCTTTGAGAAGGCTATGTGAAAATATGAGAATGGTATTTTTTCGTGTTTTTGAAAAATGCTAATATTAATATTGCGCCATCGTGCAGGTCTAGCCGAAAATTCTGAGTACGCAGATTTCTTTCCCCAACATTTGAGAAAGCTATGTGAAAATATGAGAATGGTATTTTTTCGTGTTTTTGAAAAATACTAATATTAATATTGCGCCTTCGTGCAGGTCTAGCCGAAAATTCTGAGTACGCAGATTTCTTTCCCCAACCTTTGAGAAAGCTATGTGAAAATATGAGAATGGTATTTTTTCGTGTTTTTGAAAAATACTAATATTAATATTGCGCAATCGTGCAGGTCTAGCCGAAAATTCTGAGTACGCAGATTTCTTTTTCCAACCTTTCAGAAAGCTATGTGAAAATATGAGAATGGTATTTTTTCGTGTTTTTGAAAAATGCTAATTTCAATATTGCGCCTTCGTGCAGGTCTAGCCGAAAATTCTGAGTACGCAGATTTCTTTCCCCAACCTTTGAGAAAGCTATGTGAAAATATGAGAATGGTATTTTTTCGTGTTTTTGAAAAATGCTAATATTAATATTGCGCCATCGTGCAGGTCTAGCCGAAAATTCTGAGTACGCAGATTTCTTTCCCCAACCTTTGAGAAAGCTATGTGAAAATATGAGAATGGTATTTTTTCGTGTTTTTGAAAAATGCTAATATTAATATTGCGACATCGTGTAGGTTTAGCCGAAAATTCTGAGTACGCAGATTTCTTTCCCCAACCTTTGAGAAAGCTATGTGAAAATATGAGAATGGTATTTTTTCGTGTTTTTGAAAAATACTAATATTAATATTGCGCAATCGTGCAGGTCTAGCCGAAAATTCTGAGTACGCGGTTTTTTTCCAACCTTTCAGAAAGCTATGTGAAAATATGAGAATGGTATTTTTTCGTGTTTTTGAAAAATGCTAATTTCAATATTGCGCCTTCGTGCAGGTCTAGCCGAAAATTCTGAGTACGCAGATTTCTTTCCCCAACCTTTGAGAAGGCTATGTGAAAATATGAGAATGGTATTTTTTCGTGTTTTTGAAAAATGCTAATATTAATATTGCGCCATCGTGCAGGTCTAGCCGAAAATTCTGAGTACGCAGATTTCTTTCCCCAACCTTTGAGAAGGCTATGTGAAAATATGAGAATGGTATTTTTTCGTGTTTTTGAAAAATGCTAATATTAATATTGCGCCATCGTGCAGGTCTAGCCGAAAATTCTGAGTACGCAGATTTCTTTCCCCAACCTTTGAGAAAGCTATGTGAAAATATGAGAATGGTATTTTTCCGTGTTTTTGAAAAATACTAATATTAATATTGCGCAATCGTGCAGGTCTAGCCGAAAATTCTGAGTACGCAGATTTCTTTTTCCAACCTTTCAGAAAGCTATGTGAAAATATGAGAATGGTATTTTTTCGTGTTTTTGAAAAATGCTAATTTCAATATTGCGCCTTCGTGCAGGTCTAGCCGAAAATTCTGAGTACGCAGATTTCTTTCCCCAACCTTTGAGAAGGCTATGTGAAAATATGAGAATGGTATTTTTTCGTGTTTTTGAAAAATGCTAATATTAATATTGCGCCATCGTGCAGGTCTAGCCGAAAATTCTGAGTACGCAGATTTCTTTCCCCAACCTTTGAGAAAGCTATGTGAAAATATGAGAATGGTATTTTTTCGTGTTTTTGAAAAATGCTAATATTAATATTGCGCCATCGTGCAGGTCTAGCCGAAAATTCTGAGTACGCAGATTTCTTTCCCCAACCTTTGAGAAGGCTATGTGAAAATATGAGAATGGTATTTTTTCGTGTTTTTGAAAAATGCTAATATTAATATTGCGCCATCGTGCAGGTCTAGCCGAAAATTCTGAGTACGCAGATTTCTTTCCCCAACCTTTGAGAAAGCTATGTGAAAATATGAGAATGGTATTTTTCCGTGTTTTTGAAAAATACTAATATTAATATTGCGCAATCGTGCAGGTCTAGCCGAAAATTCTGAGTACGCAGATTTCTTTTTCCAACCTTTCAGAAAGCTATGTGAAAATATGAGAATGGTATTTTTTCGTGTTTTTGAAAAATGCTAATTTCAATATTGCGCCTTCGTGCAGGTCTAGCCGAAAATTCTGAGTACGCAGATTTCTTTCCCCAACCTTTGAGAAGGCTATGTGAAAATATGAGAATGGTATTTTTTCGTGTTTTTGAAAAATGCTAATATTAATATTGCGCCATCGTGCAGGTCTAACCGAAAATTCTGAGTACGCAGATTTCTTTCCCCAACCTTTGAGAAAGCTATGTGAAAATATGAGAATGGTATTTTTTCGTGTTTTTGAAAAATGCTAATATTAATATTGCGACATCGTGGAGGTTTAGCCGAAAATTCTGAGTACGCAGATTTCTTTCCCCAACCTTTGAGAAAGCTATGTGAAAATATGAGAATGGTATTTTTTCGTGTTTTTGAAAAATACTAATATTAATATTGCGCAATCGTGCAGGTCTAGCCGAAAATTCTGAGTACGCAGATTTCTTTTTCCAACCTTTCAGAAAGCTATGTGAAAATATGAGAATGGTATTTTTTCGTGTTTTTGAAAAATGCTAATTTCAATATTGCGCCTTCGTGCAGGTCTAGCCGAAAATTCTGAGTACGCAGATTTCTTTCCCCAACCTTTGAGAAGGCTATGTGAAAATATGAGAATGGTATTTTTTCGTGTTTTTGAAAAATGCTAATATTAATATTGCGCCATCGTGCAGGTCTAGCCGAAAATTCTGAGTACGCAGATTTCTTTCCCCAACCTTTGAGAAGGCTATGTGAAAATATGAGAATGGTATTTTTTCGTTTTTTTGAAAAATGCTAATATTAATATTGCGCCATCGTGCAGGTCTAGCCGAAAATTCTGAGTACGCAGATTTCTTTCCCCAACCTTTGAGAAAGCTATGTGAAAATATGAGAATGGTATTTTTCCGTGTTTTTGAAAAATACTAATATTAATATTGCGCAATCGTGCAGGTCTAGCCGAAAATTCTGAGTACGCAGATTTCTTTTTCCAACCTTTCAGAAAGCTATGTGAAAATATGAGAATGGTATTTTTTCGTGTTTTTGAAAAATGCTAATTTCAATATTGCGCCTTCGTGCAGGTCTAGCCGAAAATTCTGAGTACGCAGATTTCTTTCCCCAACCTTTGAGAAGGCTATGTGAAAATATGAGAATGGTATTTTTTCGTGTTTTTGAAAAATGCTAATATTAATATTGCGCCATCGTGCAGGTCTAGCCGAAAATTCTGAGTACGCAGATTTCTTTCCCCAACCTTTGAGAAAGCTATGTGAAAATATGAGAATGGTATTTTTTCGTGTTTTTGAAAAATACTAATAATAATATTGCGCAATCGTGCAGATCTAGCCGAAAATTCTGAGTACGCAGATTTCTTTCCCCAACCTTTCAGAAGGATATGTAAAAATATGAGAATGGTATTTTTTCGTGTTTTTGTAAAATGCTAATTTTAATATTGTGCTTTTGTGTAGGTCTAGCCAAAAATTCTGAGTACGCAGATTTCTTTTTCCAACCTTTCAGAAAGCTATGTGAAAATATGAGAATGGTATTTTTCCGTGTTTTTGAAAAATCCTAATATTAATATTGCGCAATCGTGCAGGTCTAGCCGAAAATTCTGAGTACGCAGATTTCTTTTTCCAACCTTTCAGAAAGCTATGTGAAAATATGAGAAAGGTATTTTTTCGTGTTTTTGAAAAATGGTAATTTTAATATTGCGCCTTCGTGCAGGTCTAGCCGAAATTTCTGAGTACGCAGATTTCTTTCCCCAACCTTTCAGAAGGATATGTAAAAATATGAGAATGGTATTTTTTCGTGTTTTTGAAAAATGCTAATTTCAATATTGCGCCATCGTGCAGGTCTAGCCGAAAATTCTGAGTACGCAGATTTCTTTCCCCAACCTTTGAGAAGGCTATGTGAAAATATGAGAATGGTATTTTTTCGTGTTTTTGAAAAATGCTAGGTCTAGCCGAAATTTCTGAGTACGCAGATTTCTTTCCCCAACCTTTCAGAAGGATATGTAAAAATATGAGAATGATATTTTTTCGTGTTTTTGAAAAATGCTAATTTCAATATTGCGCCATCGTGCAGGTCTAGCCGAAAATTCTGAGTACGCAGATTTCTTTTTCCAACCTTTCAGAAAGTTATGTGAAAATATGAGAAAGGTATTTTTTCGTGTTTTTGAAAAATACTAATATTAATATTGCGCCTTCGTGCAGGTCTAGCCGAAATTTCTGAGTACGCAGATTTCTTTCCCCAACCTTTGAGAAGGCTATGTAAAAATATGAGAATGATATTTTTTCGTGTTTTTGAAAAATGCTAATTTCAATATTGCGCCATCGTGCAGGTCTAGCCGAAAATTCTGAGTACGCAGATTTCTTTCCCCAACCTTTGAGAAAGTTTTTGAAAAATGGTAATTTCAATATTGCGCCTTCGTGCAGGTCTAGCCGAAAATTCTGAGTACGCAGATTTCTTTTTCCAACCTTTCAGAAAGCGATGTGAAAATATGAGAATGGTATTTTTTCGTGTTTTTGAAAAATGCTAATATTAATATTGCGCCATCGTGCAGGTCTAGCCGAAATTTCTGAGTACGCAGATTTCTTTCCCCAACCTTTGAGAAAGTTTTTGAAAAATGGTAATTTTAATATTGCGCCATCGTGCAGGTCTAGCCGAAAATTCTGAGTACGCAGATTTCTTCCCCCAACCTTTGAGAAAGCTATGTGAAAATATGAGAATGGTATTTTTTCGTGTTTTTGAAAAATGCTAATTTCAATATTGCGCCATCGTGCAGGTCTAGCCGAAAATTCTGAGTACGCAGATTTCTTTCCCCAACCTTTGAGAAAGTTTTTGAAAAATGGTAATTTCAATATTGCGCCTTCGTGCAGGTCTAGCCGAAAATTCTGAGTACGCAGATTTCTTTTTCCAACCTTTCAGAAGGCTATGTGAAAATATGAGAATGGTATTTTTTCGTGTTTTTGAAAAATGCTAATATTAATATTGCGCCATCGTGCAGGTCTAGCCGAAATTTCTGAGTACGCAGATTTCTTTCCCCAACCTTTGAGAAAGTTTTTGAAAAATGGTAATTTTAATATTGCGCCATCGTGCAGGTCTAGCCGAAAATTCTGAGTACGCAGATTTCTTCCCCCAACCTTTGAGAAAGCTATGTGAAAATATGAGAATGGTATTTTTTCGTGTTTTTGAAAAATACTAATATTAATATTGCGCCATCGTGCAGGTCTAGCCGAAAATTCTGAGTACGCAGATTTCTTTCCCCAACCTTTAAGAAAGCTATGTGAAAATATGAGAATAGTATTGTGTCGTGTTTTTGAAAAATGCTAATATTAATATTGTGCCATCGTGCAGGTCTAGCCGAAAATTCTGAGTACGCAGATTTCTTTTTCCAACCTTTCAGAAAGCGATGTGAAAATATGAGAATGGTATTTTTTCGTGTTTTTGAAAAATACTAATATTAATATTGCGCCATCGTGCAGGTCTAGCCGAAAATTCTGAGTACGCAGATTTCTTTTTCCAACCTTTCAGAAAGCGATGTGAAAATATGAGAAAGGTATTTTTTCGTGTTTTTGAAAAATGCTAATATTAATATTGCGCCATCGTGCAGGTCTAGCCGAAATTTCTGAGTACGCAGATTTCTTTCCCCAACCTTTGAGAAAGTTTTTGAAAAATGGTAATTTTAATATTGCGCCATCGTGCAGGTCTAGCCGAAAATTCTGAGTACGCAGATTTCTTCCCCCAACCTTTGAGAAAGCTATGTGAAAATATGAGAATGGTATTTTTTCGTGTTTTTGAAAAATACTAATATTAATATTGCGCCATCGTGCAGGTCTAGCCGAAAATTCTGAGTACGCAGATTTCTTTTTCCAACCTTTCAGAAAGCGATGTGAAAATATGACAAAGGTATTTTTTCGTGTTTTTGAAAAATACTAATATTAATATTGCGCCTTCGCGCAGGTCTAGCCGAAATTTCTGAGTACGCAGATTTCTTTCCCCAACCTTTGAGAAGGCTATGTGAAAATATGAGAATGGTATTTTTTCGTGTTTTTGAAAAATGCTAATATTAATATTGCGCCATCGTGCAGGTCTAGCCAAAAATTCTGAGTACGCAGATTTCTTTCCCCAACCTTTGAGAAAGCTATGTGAAAATATGAGAATGGTATTTTTTCGTGTTTTTGAAAAATACTAATATTAATATTGCGCCATCGTGCAGGTCTAGCCGAAAATTCTGAGCACGCAGATTTCTTTTTCCAACCTTTCAGAAAGCGATGTGAAAATATGAGAATGGTATTTTTTCGTGTTTTTGAAAAATACTAATATTAATATTGCGCCATCGTGCAGGTCTAGCCGAAAATTCTGAGTACGCAGATTTCTTTTTCCAACCTTTCAGAAAGCGATGTGAAAATATGAGAAAGGTATTTTTTCGTGTTTTTGAAAAATGCTAATATTAATATTGCGCCATCGTGCAGGTCTAGCCGAAATTTCTGAGTACGCAGATTTCTTTCCCCAACCTTTGAGAAAGTTTTTGAAAAATGGTAATTTTAATATTGCGCCATCGTGCAGGTCTAGCCGAAAATTCTGAGTACGCAGATTTCTTCCCCCAACCTTTGAGAAAGCTATGTGAAAATATGAGAATGGTATTTTTTCGTGTTTTTGAAAAATACTAATATTAATATTGCGCCATCGTGCAGGTCTAGCCGAAAATTCTGAGTACGCAGATTTCTTTTTCCAACCTTTCAGAAAGCGATGTGAAAATATGAGAAAGGTATTTTTTCGTGTTTTTGAAAAATACTAATATTAATATTGCGCCTTCGTGCAGGTCTAGCCGAAATTTCTGAGTACGCAGATTTCTTTCCCCAACCTTTGAGAAGGCTATGTGAAAATATGAGAATGGTATTTTTTCGTGTTTTTGAAAAATGCTAATATTAATATTGCGCCATCGTGCAGGTCTAGCCAAAAATTCTGAGTACGCAGATTTCTTTCCCCAACCTTTGAGAAAGCTATGTGAAAATATGAGAATGGTATTTTTTCGTGTTTTTGAAAAATACTAATATTAATATTGCGCCATCGTGCAGGTCTAGCCGAAAATTCTGAGTACGCAGATTTCATTCCCCAACCTTTCAGAAGGATATGTAAAAATATGAGAATGGTATTTTTTCGTGTTTTTGAAAAATACTAATATTAATATTGCGCCATCGTGCAGGTCTAGCCGAAAATTCTGAGTACGCAGATTTCTTTTTCCAACCTTTCAGAAAGTTATGTGAAAATATGAGAAAGGTATTTTTTCGTGTTTTTGAAAAATACTAATATTAATATTGCGCCTTCGTGCAGGTCTAGCCGAAATTTCTGAGTACGCAGATTTCTTTCCCCAACCTTTGAGAAGGCTATGTGAAAATATGAGAATGGTATTTTTTCGTGTTTTTGAAAAATGCTAATATTAATATTGCGCCATCGTGCAGGTCTAGCCGAAATTTCTGAGTACGCAGATTTCTTTCCCCAACCTTTGAGAAAGTTTTTGAAAAATGGTAATTTTAATATTGCGCCATCGTGCAGGTCTAGCCGAAAATTCTGAGTACGCAGATTTCTTTTTCCAACCTTTCAGAAAGTTATGTGAAAATATGAGAAAGGTATTTTTTCGTGTTTTTGAAAAATACTAATATTAATATTGCGCCTTCGTGCAGGTCTAGCCGAAATTTCTGAGTACGCAGATTTCTTTCCCCAACCTTTGAGAAGGCTATGTAAAAATATGAGAATGATATTTTTTCGTGTTTTTGAAAAATGCTAATTTCAATATTGCGCCATCGTGCAGGTCTAGCCGAAAATTCTGAGTACGCAGATTTCTTTCCCCAACCTTTGAGAAAGTTTTTGAAAAATGGTAATTTTAATATTGCGCCATCGTGCAGGTCTAGCCGAAAATTCTGAGTACGCAGATTTCTTTTTCCAACCTTTCAGAAAGCGATGTGAAAATATGAGAATGGTATTTTTTCGTGTTTTTGAAAAATACTAATATTAATATTGCGCCATCGTGCAGGTCTAGCCGAAAATTCTGAGTACGCAGATTTCTTTTTCCAACCTTTCAGAAGGCTATGTGAAAATATGAGAATGGTATTTTTTCGTGTTTTTGAAAAATGCTAATATTAATATTGCGCCATCGTGCAGGTCTAGCCGAAATTTCTGAGTACGCAGATTTCTTTCCCCAACCTTTGAGAAAGTTTTTGAAAAATGGTAATTTTAATATTGCGCCATCGTGCAGGTCTAGCCGAAAATTCTGAGTACGCAGATTTCTTCCCCCAACCTTTGAGAAAGCTATGTGAAAATATGAGAATGGTATTTTTTCGTGTTTTTGAAAAATACTAATATTAATATTGCGCCATCGTGCAGGTCTAGCCGAAAATTCTGAGTACGCAGATTTCTTTTTCCAACCTTTCAGAAAGCGATGTGAAAATATGAGAAAGGTATTTTTTCGTGTTTTTGAAAAATACTAATATTAATATTGCGCCTTCGTGCAGGTCTAGCCGAAATTTCTGAGTACGCAGATTTCTTTCCCCAACCTTTGAGAAGGCTATGTGAAAATATGAGAATGGTATTTTTTCGTGTTTTTGAAAAATGCTAATATTAATATTGCGCCATCGTGCAGGTCTAGCCAAAAATTCTGAGTACGCAGATTTCTTTCCCCAACCTTTGAGAAAGCTATGTGGAAATATGAGAATGGTATTTTTTCGTGTTTTTGAAAAATACTAATATTAATATTGCGCCATCGTGCAGGTCTAGCCGAAAATTCTGAGTACGCAGATTTCATTCCCCAACCTTTCAGAAGGATATGTAAAAATATGAGAATGGTATTTTTTCGTGTTTTTGAAAAATACTAATATTAATATTGCGCCATCGTGCAGGTCTAGCCGAAAATTCTGAGTACGCAGATTTCTTTTTCCAACCTTTCAGAAAGTTATGTGAAAATATGAGAAAGGTATTTTTTCGTGTTTTTGAAAAATACTAATATTAATATTGCGCCTTCGTGCAGGTCTAGCCGAAATTTCTGAGTACGCAGATTTCTTTCCCCAACCTTTGAGAAGGCTATGTGAAAATATGAGAATGGTATTTTTTCGTGTTTTTGAAAAATACTAATATTAATATTGCGCCATCGTGCAGGTCTAGCCGAAAATTCTGAGTACGCAGATTTCTTTTTCCAACCTTTCAGAAAGCTATATGAAAATATGAGAAAGGTATTTTTTCGTGTTTATGAAAAATGGTAATTTTAATATTGCGCCTTCGTGCAGGTCTAGCCGAAATTTCTGAGTGCGCAGATTTCTTTCCCCAACCTTACAGAAGGATATGTGAAAATATGAAAATGGTATATTTGCGAGTTTTTGAAAAATGCTAATATTAATATTGCGCCATCGTGCAGGTCTAGCCGAAAATTCTGAGTACGCAGATTTCTTTTTCCAGCCTTTCAGAAAGCTATGTGAAAATATGAGAAAGGTATTTTTTCGTGTTTATGAAAAATGGTAATTTTAATATTGCGCCTTCGTGCAGGTCTAGCCGAAATTTCTGAGTACGCAGATTTCTTTCCCCAACCTTTGAGAAAGCTATGTGAAAATATGAGAATGGTATTTTTTCGTGTTTTTGAAAAATACTAATATTAATATTGCGCCATCGTGCAGGTCTAGCCGAAAATTCTGAGTACGCAGATTTCTTTTTCCAACCTTTCAGAAAGCTATGTGAAAATATGAGAAAGGTATTTTTTCGTGTTTATGAAAAATGGTAATTTTAATATTGCGCCTTCGTGCAGGTCTAGCCGAAATTTCTGAGTGCGCAGATTTCTTTCCCCAACCTTTCAGAAGGATATGTGAAAATATGAAAATGGTATATTTGCGAGTTTTTGAAAAATGCTAATATTAATATTGCGCCTTCGTGCAGGTCTAGCCGAAAATTCTGAGTACGCAGATTTCTTTCCCCAACCTTTCAGAAGGCTATGTAAAAATAAGAGAATGGTATTTTTTCGTGTTTTTGAAAAATGCCAATTTCAATATTGCGCCTTCGTGCAGGTCTAGCCGAAAATTCTGAGTACGCAGATTTCTTTCCCCAACCTTTGAGAAGGCTATGTGAAAATATGCGAATGGTATTTTTTCGTGTTTTTGAAAAATACTAATATTAATATTGCGCAATCGTGCAGGTCTAGCCGAAAATTCTGAGTACGCAGATTTCTTTTTCCAACCTTTCAGAAAGCTATGTGAAAATATGAGAAAGGTATTTTTTCGTGTTTTTGAAAAATGGTAATTTTAATATTGCGCCTTCGTGCAGGTCTAGCCGAAATTTCTGAGTACGCAGATTTCTTTCCCCAACCTTTCAGAAGGATATGTAAAAATATGAGAATGGTATTTTTTCGTGTTTTTGAAAAATGCTAATTTCAATATTGCGCCTTCGTGCAGGTCTAGCCGAAAATTCTGAGTACGCAGATTTCTTTCCCCAACCTTTGAGAAGGCTATGTGAAAATATGAGAATGGTATTTTTTCGTGTTTTTGAAAAATGCTAATATTAATATTGCGACATCGTGTAGGTTTAGCCGAAAATTCTGAGTACGCAGATTTCTTTCCCCAACCTTTGAGAAAGCTATGTGAAAATATGAGAATGGTATTTTTTCGTGTTTTTGAAAAATACTAATATTAATATTGCGCCATCGTGCAGGTCTAGCCGAAAATTCTGAGTACGCAGATTTCTTTCCCCAACCTTTGAGAAAGCTATGTGAAAATATGAGAATGGTATTTTTTCGTGTTTTTGAAAAATACTAATATTAATATTGCGCAATCGTGCAGGTCTAGCCGAAAATTCTGAATACGCAGATTTCTTTTTCCAACCTTTCAGAAAGCTATGTGAAAATATGAGAAAGGTATTTTTTCGTGTTTTTGAAAAATGGTAATTTTAATATTGCGCCTTCGTGCAGGTCTAGCCGAAATTTCTGAGTACGCAGATTTCTTTCCCCAACCTTTCAGAAGGATATGTAAAAATATGAGAATGGTATTTTTTCGTGTTTTTGAAAAATGCTAATTTCAATATTGCGCCTTCGTGCAGGTCTAGCCGAAAATTCTGAGTACGCAGATTTCTTTCCCCAACCTTTGAGAAGGCTATGTGAAAATATGAGAATGGTATTTTTTCGTGTTTTTGAAAAATGCTAATATTAATATTGCGCCATCGTGCAGGTCTAGCCGAAAATTCTGAGTACGCAGATTTCTTTCCCCAACCTTTGAGAAAGCTATGTGAAAATATGAGAATGGTATTTTCTCGTGTTTTTGAAAAATGCTAATATTAATATTGCGACATCGTGTAGGTTTAGCCGAAAATTCTGAGTACGCAGATTTCTTTCCCCAAACTTTGAGAAAGCTATGTGAAAATATGAGAATGGTATTTTTTCGTGTTTTTGAAAAATACCAATATTAATATTGCGCCATCGTGCAGGTCTAGCCGAAAATTCTGAGTACGCAGATTTCTTTCCCCAACCTTTGAGAAAGCTATGTGAAAATATGAGAATGGTATTTTGTCGTGTTTTTGAAAAATACTAATATTAATATTGCGCCATCGTGCAGGTCTAGCCGAAAATTCTGAGTACGCAGATTTCTTTTTCCAACCTTTCAGAAAGCTATGTGAAAATATGAGAAAGGTATTTTTTCGTGTTTTTGAAATATGGTAATTTTAATATTGCGCCTTCGTGCAGGTCTAGCCGAAAATTCTGAGTACGCAGATTTCTTCTTCCAACCTTTCAGAAGGCTATGTGAAAATATGAGAAAAGTATTTTTTCGTGTTTTTGAAAAATGGTAATTTTAATATTGCGCCTTCGTGCAGGTCTAGCCGAAATTTCTGAGTACGCAGATTTTTTTCCCCAACCTTTCAGAAGGATATGTAAAAATATGAGAATGGTATTTTTTCGTGTTTTTGAAAAATGCTAATTTCAATATTGCGCCTTCGTGCAGGTCTAGCCGAAAATTCTGAATACGCAGATTTCTTCGTCCAACCTTTCAGAAGGCTATGTGAAAATATGAGAATGGTATTTTTTCGTGTTTTTGAAAAATGGTAATTTTAATATTGCGCCTTCGTGCAGGTCTAGCCGAAAATTCTGAGTACGCAGATTTCTTCCCCCAACCTTTGAGAAAGCTATGTGAAAATATGAGAATGGTATTTTTTCGTGTTTTTGAAAAATACTAATATTAATATTGCGCCATCGTGCAGGTCTAGCCGAAAATTCTGAGTACGCAGATTTCTTCTTCCAACCTTTCAGAAGGCTATGTGAAAATATGAGAATGGTATTTTTTCGTGTTTTTGAAAAATACTAATATTAATATTGTGCCATTGTGCAGGTCTAGCCGAAAATTCTGAGTACGCAGATTTCTTTTTCCAACCTTTGAGAAGGATATGTGAAAATATGAAAATGGTATATTTGCGTGTTTTTGAAAAATGGTAATTTTAATATTGCGCCTTCGTGCAGGTCTAGCCGAAAATTCTGAGTACGCAGATTTCTTCCCCCAACCTTTGAGAAAGCTATGTGAAAATATGAGAATGGTATTTTTTCGTGTTTTTGAAAAATACTAATATTAATATTGCGCCATCGTGCAGGTCTAGCCGAAAATTCTGAGTACGCAGATTTCTTCTTCCAACCTTTCAGAAGGCTATGTGATAATATGAGAATGGTATTTTTTCGTGTTTTTGAAAAATACTAATATTAATATTGTGCCATCGTGCAGGTCTAGCCGAAAATTCTGAATACGCAGATTTCTTCGTCCAACCTTTCAGAAGGCTATGTGAAAATATGAGAATGGTATTTTTTCGTGTTTTTGAAAAATGGTAATTTTAATATTGCGCCATCGTGCAGGTCTAGCCGAAAATTCTGAGTACGCAGATTTCTTCCCCCAACCTTTGAGAAAGCTATGTGAAAATATGAGAATGGTATTTTTTCGTGTTTTTGAAAAATACTAATATTAATATTGCGCCATCGTGCAGGTCTAGCCGAAAATTCTGAGTACGCAGATTTCTTCTTCCAACCTTTCAGAAGGCTATGTGAAAATATGAGAATGGTATTTTTTCGTGTTTTTGAAAAATACTAATATTAATATTGTGCCATCGTGCAGGTCTAGCCGAAATTTCTGAGTACGCAGATTTCTTTTTCCAACCTTTGAGAAGGATATGTGAAAATATGAAAATGGTATATATGCGTGTTTTTGAAAAATGGTAATTTTAATATTGCGCCTTCGTGCAGGTCTATCCGAAATTTCTGAGTGCGCAGATTTCTTTCCCCAACCTTTCAGAAGGATATGTGAAAATATGAAAATGGTATATTTGCGTGTTTTTGAAAAATGCTAATATTAATATTACGCCTTCGTGCAGGTCTAGCCGAAAATTCTGAGTACGCAGATTTCTTTCCCCAACCTTTCAGAAGGCTATGTAAAAATAAGAGTATGGTATTTTTTCGTGTTTTTGAAAAATGCCAATTTCAATATTGCGCCTTCGTGCAGGTCTAGCCGAAAATTCTGAGTACGCAGATTTCTTTCCCCAACCTTTGAGAAAGCTATGTGAAAATATGAGAATGGTATTTTTTCGTGTTTTTGAAAAATACTAATATTAATATTGCGCAATCGTGCAGGTCTAGCCGAAATTTCTGAGTACGCAGATTTCTTTTTCCAACCTTTCAGAAAGCTATGTGAAAATATGAGAAAGGTATTTTTTCGTGTTTTTGAAAAATGGTAATTTTAATATTGCGCCTTCGTGCAGGTCTAGCCGAAATTTCTGAGTACGCAGATTTCTTTCCCCAACCTTTCAGAAGGATATGTAAAAATAAAAGTATGGTATTTTTTCGTGTTTTTGAAAAATGCCAATTTCAATATTGCGCCTTCGTGCAGGTCTAGCCGAAAATTCTGAGTACGCAGATTTCTTTCCCCAACCTTTGAGAAGGCTATGTGAAAATATGAGAATGGTATTTTTTCGTGTTTTTGAAAAATGGTAATTTTAATATTGCGCCTTCGTGCAGGTCTAGCCGAAATTTCTGAGTACGCAGATTTTTTTCCCCAACCTTTCAGAAGGATATGTAAAAATATGAGAATGGTATTTTTTCGTGTTTTTGAAAAATGCTAATTTCAATATTGCGCCTTCGTGCAGGTCTAGCCGAAAATTCTGAATACGCAGATTTCTTCTTCCAACCTTTCAGAAGGCTATGTGAAAATATGAGAATGGTATTTTTTCGTGTTTTTGAAAAATGGTAATTTTAATATTGCGCCATCGTGCAGGTCTAGCCGAAAATTCTGAGTACGCAGATTTCTTCCCCCAACCTTTGAGAAAGCTATGTGAAAATATGAGAATGGTATTTTTTCGTGTTTTTGAAAAATACTAATATTAATATTGCGCCATCGTGCAGGTCTAGCCGAAAATTCTGAGTACGCAGATTTCTTCTTCCAACCTTTCAGAAGGCTATGTGAAAATATGAGAATGGTATTTTTTCGTGTTTTTGAAAAATACTAATATTAATATTGTGCCATCGTGCAGGTCTAGCCGAAAATTCTGAGTACGCAGATTTCTTTTTCCAACCTTTGAGAAAGCTATGTGAAAATATGAGAATGGTATTTTTTCGTGTTTTTGAAAAATGGTAATTTTAATATTGCGCCTTCGTGCAGGTCTAGCCGAAAATTCTGAGTACGCAGATTTCTTTCCCCAACCTTTCAGAAGGATATGTAAAAATAAAAGTATGGTATTTTTTCGTGTTTTTGAAAAATGCCAATTTCAATATTGCGCCTTCGTGCAGGTCTAGCCGAAAATTCTGAGTACGCAGATTTCTTTCCCCAACCTTTGAGAAGGCTATGTGAAAATATGAGAATGGTATTTTTTCGTGTTTTTGAAAAATGGTAATTTTAATATTGCGCCTTCGTGCAGGTCTAGCCGAAATTTCTGAGTACGCAGATTTTTTTCCCCAACCTTTCAGAAGGATATGTAAAATTATGAGAATGGTATTTTTTCGTGTTTTTGAAAAATGCTAATTTCAATATTGCGCCTTCGTGCAGGTCTAGCCGAAAATTCTGAATACGCAGATTTCTTCTTCCAACCTTTCAGGCTATGTGAAAATATGAGAAAGGTATTTTTTCGTGTTTTTGAAAAATGGTAATTTTAATATTGCGCCTTCGTGCAGGTCTAGCCGAAGATTCTGAGTACGCAGATTTCTTTCCCCAACCTTTCAGAAGGATATGTAAAAATAAAAGTATGGTATTTTTTCGTGTTTTTGAAAAATGCCAATTTCAATATTGCGCCTTCGTGCAGGTCTAGCCGAAAATTCTGAGTACGCAGATTTCTTTCCCCAACCTTTGAGAAGGCTATGTGAAAATATGAGAATGGTATTTTTTCGTGTTTTTGAAAAATGGTAATTTTAATATTGCGCCTTCGTGCAGGTCTAGCCGAAATTTCTGAGTACGCAGATTTTTTTCCCCAACCTTTCAGAAGGATATGTAAAAATATGAGAATGGTATTTTTTCGTGTTTTTGAAAAATGCTAATTTCAATATTGCGCCTTCGTGCAGGTCTAGCCGAAAATTCTGAATACGCAGATTTCTTCTTCCAACCTTTCAGAAGGCTATGTGAAAATATGAGAATGGTATTTTTTCGTGTTTTTGAAAAATGGTAATTTTAATATTGCGCCATCGTGCAGGTCTAGCCGAAAATTCTGAGTACGCAGATTTCTTCCCCCAACCTTTGAGAAAGCTATGTGAAAATATGAGAATGGTATTTTCTCGTGTTTTTGAAAAATACTAATATTAATATTGCGCCATCGTGCAGGTCTAGCCGAAAATTCTGAGTACGCAGATTTCTTCTTCCAACCTTTCAGAAGGCTATGTGAAAATATGAGAATGGTATTTTTTCGTGTTTTTGAAAAATACTAATATTAATATTGTGCCATCGTGCAGGTCTAGCCGAAAATTCTGAGTACGCAGATTTTTTTCCCCAACCTTTCAGAAGGATATGTAAAAATATGAGAATGGTATTTTTTCGTGTTTTTGAAAAATGCTAATTTCAATATTGCGCCTTCGTGCAGGTCTAGCCGAAAATTCTGAATACGCAGATTTCTTCTTCCAACCTTTCAGAAGGCTATGTGAAAATATGAGAATGGTATTTTTTCGTGTTTTTGAAAAATGGTAATTTTAATATTGCGCCTTCGTGCAGGTCTAGCCGAAATTTCTGAGTACGCAGATTTTTTTCCCCAACCTTTCAGAAGGATATGTAAAAATATGAGAATGGTATTTTTTCGTGTTTTTGAAAAATGCTAATTTCAATATTGCGCCTTCGTGCAGGTCTAGCCGAAAATTCTGCATACGCAGATTTCTTTTTCCAACCTTTCAGAAAGCTATGTGAAAATATGAGAAAGGTATTTTTTCGTGTTTTTGAAAAATGGTAATTTTAATATTGCGCCTTCGTGCAGGTCTAGCCGAAAATTCTGAGTACGCAGTTTTTTTTCCCCAACCTTTCAGAAGGATATGTAAAAATAAAAGTATGGTATTTTTTCGTGTTTTTGAAAAATGCCAATTTCAATATTGCGCCTTCGTGCAGGTCTAGCCGAAAATTCTGAGTACGCAGATTTCTTTCCCCAACCTTTGAGAAGGCTATGTGAAAATATGAGAATGGTATTTTTTCGTGTTTTTGAAAAATGGTAATTTTAATATTGCGCCTTCGTGCAGGTCTAGCCGAAATTTCTGAGTACGCAGATTTTTTTCCCCAACCTTTCAGAAGGATATGTAAAAATATGAGAATGGTATTTTTTCGTGTTTTTGAAAAATGCTAATTTCAATATTGCGCCTTCGTGCAGGTCTAGCCGAAAATTCTGAATACGAAGATTTCTTCTTCCAACCTTTCAGAAAGCTATGTGAAAATAGGAGAAAGGTATTTTTTCGTGTTTTTGAAAAATGGTAATTTTAATATTGCGCCTTCGTGCAGGTCTAGCCGAAATTTCTGAGTACGCAGATTTTTTTCCCCAACCTTTCAGAAGGATATGTAAAAATATGAGAATGGTATTTTTTCGTGTTTTTGAAAAATGCTAATTTCAATATTGCGCCTTCGTGCAGGTCTAGCCGAAAATTCTGAATACGCAGATTTCTTCTTCCAACCTTTCAGAAGGCTATGTGAAAATATGAGAATGGTATTTTTTCGTGTTTTTGAAAAATGGTAATTTCAATATTGCGCCTTCGTGCAGGTCTAGCCGAAAATTCTGAATACGCAGATTTCTTCTTCCAACCTTTCAGAAGGCTATGTGAAAATATGAGAATGGTATTTTTTCGTGTTTTTGAAAAATGCCAATTTCAATATTGCGCCTTCGTGCAGGTCTAGCCGAAAATTCTGAGTACGCAGATTTCTTTCCCCAACCTTTGAGAAGGCTATGTAAAAATATGAGAATGGTATTTTTTCGTGTTTTTGAAAAATGCTAATTTCAATATTGCGCCTTCGTGCAGGTCTAGCCGAAAATTCTGAATACGCAGATTTCTTCTTCCAACCTTTCAGAAGGCTATGTGAAAATATGAGAATGGTATTTTTTCGTGTTTTTGAAAAATGCCAATTTCAATATTGCGCCTTCGTGCAGGTCTAGCCGAAAATTCTGAGTACGCAGATTTCTTTCCCCAACCTTTGAGAAGGCTATGTGAAAATATGAGAATGGTATTTTTTCGTGTTTTTGAAAAATGGTAATTTTAATATTGCGCCTTCGTGCAGGTCTAGCCGAAAATTCTGAGTACGCAGATTTCTTTCCCCAACCTTTGAGAAGGCTATGTGAAAATATGAGAATGGTATTTTTTCGTGTTTTTGAAAAATACTAATATTAATATTGTGCCATCGTGCAGGTCTAGCCGAAAATTCTGAGTACGCAGATTTTTTTCCCCAACCTTTCAGAAGGATATGTAAAAATATGAGAATGGTATTTTTTCGTGTTTTTGAAAAATGCTAATTTCAATATTGCGCCTTCGTGCAGGTCTAGCCGAAAATTCTGAATACGCAGATTTCTTCTTCCAACCTTTCAGAAAGCTATGTGAAAATATGAGAAAGGTATTTTTTCGTGTTTTTGAAAAATGGTAATTTTAATATTGCGCCTTCGTGCAGGTCTAACCGAAATTTCTGAGTACGCAGATTTTTTTCCCCAACCTTTCAGAAGGATATGTAAAAATATGAGAATGGTATTTTTTCGTGTTTTTGAAAAATGCTAATTTCAATATTGCGCCTTCGTGCAGGTCTAGCCGAAAATTCTGAATACGCAGATTTCTTCTTCCAACCTTTCAGAAGGCTATGTGAAAATATGAGAAAGGTATTTTTTCGTGTTTTTGAAAAATGGTAATTTTAATATTGCGCCTTCGTGCAGGTCTAGCCGAAAATTCTGAGTACGCAGATTTCTTTCCCCAACCTTTCAGAAGGATATGTAAAAATAAAAGTATGGTATTTTTTCGTGTTTTTGAAAAATGCCAATTTCAATATTGCGCCTTCGTGCAGGTCTAGCCGAAAATTCTGAGTACGCAGATTTCTTTCCCCAACCTTTGAGAAGGCTATGTGAAAATATGAGAATGGTATTTTTTCGTGTTTTTGAAAAATGGTAATTTTAATATTGCGCCTTCGTGCAGGTCTAGCCGAAATTTCTGAGTACACAGATTTCTTTCCCCAATCTTTCAGAAGGATATGTAAAAATATGAGAATGGTATTTTTTCGTGTTTTTGAAAAATGCTAATTTCAATATTGCGCCTTCGTGCAGGTCTAGCCGAAAATTCTGAATACGCAGATTTCTTTTTCCAACCTTTCAGAAAGCTATGTGAAAATATGAGAAAGGTATTTTTTCGTGTTTTTGAAAAATGGTAATTTCAATATTGCGCCTTCGTGCAGGTCTAGCCGAAAATTCTGAATACGCAGATTTCTTCTTCCAACCTTTCAGAAGGCTATGTGAAAATATGAGAAAGGTATTTTTTCGTGTTTTTGAAAAATGGTAATTTCAATATTGCGCCTTCGTGCAGGTCTAGCCGAAAATTCTGAATACGCAGATTTCTTCTTCCAACCTTTCAGAAGGCTATGTGAAAATATGAGAATGGTATTTTTTCGTGTTTTTGAAAAATGGTAATTTTAATATTGCGCCTTCGTGCAGGTCTAGCCGAAATTTCTGAGTACGCAGATTTTTTTCCCCAACCTTTCAGAAGGATATGTAAAAATATGAGAATGGTATTTTTTCGTGTTTTTGAAAAATGCCAATTTCAATATTGCGCCTTCGTGCAGGTCTAGCCGAAAATTCTGAGTACGCAGATTTCTTTCCCCAACCTTTGAGAAGGCTATGTGAAAATATGAGAATGGTATTTTTTCGTGTTTTTGAAAAATGGTAATTTTAATATTGCGCCTTCGTGCAGGTCTAGCCGAAATTTCTGAGTACGCAGATTTCTTTCCCCAACCTTTCAGAAGGATATGTAAAAATAAAAGTATGGTATTTTTTCGTGTTTTTGAAAAATGCCAATTTCAATATTGCGCCTTCGTGCAGGTCTAGCCGAAAATTCTGAGTACGCAGATTTCTTTCCCCAACCTTTGAGAAGGCTATGTGAAAATATGAGAATGGTATTTTTTCGTGTTTTTGAAAAATGGTAATTTTAATATTGCGCCTTCGTGCAGGTCTAGCCGAAATTTCTGAGTACGCAGATTTTTTTCCCCAACCTTTCAGAAGGATATGTAAAAATATGAGAATGGTATTTTTTCGTGTTTTTGAAAAATGCTAATTTCAATATTGCGCCTTCGTGCAGGTCTAGCCGAAAATTCTGAATACGCAGATTTCTTCTTCCAACCTTTCAGAAGGCTATGTGAAAATATGAGAATGGTATTTTTTCGTGTTTTTGAAAAATGGTAATTTTAATATTGCGCCATCGTGCAGGTCTAGCCGAAAATTCTGAGTACGCAGATTTCTTCCCCCAACCTTTGAGAAAGCTATGTGAAAATATGAGAATGGTATTTTTTCGTGTTTTTGAAAAATACTAATATAAATATTGCGCCATCGTGCAGGTCTAGCCGAAAATTCTGAGTACGCAGATTTCTTCTTCCAACCTTTCAGAAGGCTATGTGAAAATATGAGAATGGTATTTTTTCGTGTTTTTGAAAAATACTAATATTAATATTGTGCCATCGTGCAGGTCTAGCCGAAAATTCTGAGTACGCAGATTTCTTTTTCCAACCTTTGAGAAAGCTATGTGAAAATATGAGAATGGTATTTTTTCGTGTTTTTGAAAAATGGTAATTTTAATATTGCGCCTTCGTGCAGGTCTAGCCGAAAATTCTGAGTACGCAGATTTCTTTCCCCAACCTTTCAGAAGGATATGTAAAAATAAAAGTATGGTATTTTTTCGTGTTTTTGAAAAATGCCAATTTCAATATTGCGCCTTCGTGCAGGTCTAGCCGAAAATTCTGAGTACGCAGATTTCTTTCCCCAACCTTTGAGAAGGCTATGTGAAAATATGAGAATGGTATTTTTTCGTGTTTTTGAAAAATGGTAATTTTAATATTGCGCCTTCGTGCAGGTCTAGCCGAAATTTCTGAGTACGCAGATTTTTTTCCCCAACCTTTCAGAAGGATATGTAAAATTATGAGAATGGTATTTTTTCGTGTTTTTGAAAAATGCTAATTTCAATATTGCGCCTTCGTGCAGGTCTAGCCGAAAATTCTGAATACGCAGATTTCTTCTTCCAACCTTTCAGAAGGCTATGTGAAAATATGAGAAAGGTATTTTTTCGTGTTTTTGAAAAATGGTAATTTTAATATTGCGCCTTCGTGCAGGTCTAGCCGAAGATTCTGAGTACGCAGATTTCTTTCCCCAACCTTTCAGAAGGATATGTAAAAATAAAAGTATGGTATTTTTTCGTGTTTTTGAAAAATGCCAATTTCAATATTGCGCCTTCGTGCAGGTCTAGCCGAAAATTCTGAGTACGCAGATTTCTTTCCCCAACCTTTGAGAAGGCTATGTGAAAATATGAGAATGGTATTTTTTCGTGTTTTTGAAAAATGGTAATTTTAATATTGCGCCTTCGTGCAGGTCTAGCCGAAATTTCTGAGTACGCAGATTTTTTTCCCCAACCTTTCAGAAGGATATGTAAAAATATGAGAATGGTATTTTTTCGTGTTTTTGAAAAATGCTAATTTCAATATTGCGCCTTCGTGCAGGTCTAGCCGAAAATTCTGAATACGCAGATTTCTTCTTCCAACCTTTCAGAAGGCTATGTGAAAATATGAGAATGGTATTTTTTCGTGTTTTTGAAAAATGGTAATTTTAATATTGCGCCTTCGTGCAGGTCTAGCCGAAAATTCTGAGTACGCAGATTTCTTCCCCCAACCTTTGAGAAAGCTATGTGAAAATATGAGAATGGTATTTTCTCGTGTTTTTGAAAAATACTAATATTAATATTGCGCCATCGTGCAGGTCTAGCCGAAAATTCTGAGTACGCAGATTTCTTCTTCCAACCTTTCAGAAGGCTATGTGAAAATATGAGAATGGTATTTTTTCGTGTTTTTGAAAAATACTAATATTAATATTGTGCCATCGTGCAGGTCTAGCCGAAAATTCTGAGTACGCAGATTTTTTTCCCCAACCTTTCAGAAGGATATGTAAAAATATGAGAATGGTATTTTTTCGTGTTTTTGAAAAATGCTAATTTCAATATTGCGCCTTCGTGCAGGTCTAGCCGAAAATTCTGAATACGCAGATTTCTTCTTCCAACCTTTCAGAAGGCTATGTGAAAATATGAGAATGGTATTTTTTCGTGTTTTTGAAAAATGGTAATTTTAATATTGCGCCTTCGTGCAGGTCTAGCCGAAATTTCTGAGTACGCAGATTTTTTTCCCCAACCTTTCAGAAGGATATGTAAAAATATGAGAATGGTATTTTTTCGTGTTTTTGAAAAATGCTAATTTCAATATTGCGCCTTCGTGCAGGTCTAGCCGAAAATTCTGAATACGCAGATTTCTTTTTCCAACCTTTCAGAAAGCTATGTGAAAATATGAGAAAGGTATTTTTTCGTGTTTTTGAAAAATGGTAATTTTAATATTGCGCCTTCGTGCAGGTCTAGCCGAAAATTCTGAGTACGCAGTTTTTTTTCCCCAACCTTTCAGAAGGATATGTAAAAATAAAAGTATGGTATTTTTTCGTGTTTTTGAAAAATGCCAATTTCAATATTGCGCCTTCGTGCAGGTCTAGCCGAAAATTCTGAGTACGCAGATTTCTTTCCCCAACCTTTGAGAAGGCTATGTGAAAATATGAGAATGGTATTTTTTCGTGTTTTTGAAAAATGGTAATTTTAATATTGCGCCTTCGTGCAGGTCTAGCCGAAATTTCTGAGTACGCAGATTTTTTTCCCCAACCTTTCAGAAGGATATGTAAAAATATGAGAATGGTATTTTTTCGTGTTTTTGAAAAATGCTAATTTCAATATTGCGCCTTCGTGCAGGTCTAGCCGAAAATTCTGAATACGAAGATTTCTTCTTCCAACCTTTCAGAAAGCTATGTGAAAATAGGAGAAAGGTATTTTTTCGTGTTTTTGAAAAATGGTAATTTTAATATTGCGCCTTCGTGCAGGTCTAGCCGAAATTTCTGAGTACGCAGATTTTTTTCCCCAACCTTTCAGAAGGATATGTAAAAATATGAGAATGGTATTTTTTCGTGTTTTTGAAAAATGCTAATTTCAATATTGCGCCTTCGTGCAGGTCTAGCCGAAAATTCTGAATACGCAGATTTCTTCTTCCAACCTTTCAGAAGGCTATGTGAAAATATGAGAATGGTATTTTTTCGTGTTTTTGAAAAATGGTAATTTCAATATTGCGCCTTCGTGCAGGTCTAGCCGAAAATTCTGAATACGCAGATTTCTTCTTCCAACCTTTCAGAAGGCTATGTGAAAATATGAGAATGGTATTTTTTCGTGTTTTTGAAAAATGCCAATTTCAATATTGCGCCTTCGTGCAGGTCTAGCCGAAAATTCTGAGTACGCAGATTTCTTTCCCCAACCTTTGAGAAGGCTATGTAAAAATATGAGAATGGTATTTTTTCGTGTTTTTGAAAAATGCTAATTTCAATATTGCGCCTTCGTGCAGGTCTAGCCGAAAATTCTGAATACGCAGATTTCTTCTTCCAACCTTTCAGAAGGCTATGTGAAAATATGAGAATGGTATTTTTTCGTGTTTTTGAAAAATGCCAATTTCAATATTGCGCCTTCGTGCAGGTCTAGCCGAAAATTCTGAGTACGCAGATTTCTTTCCCCAACCTTTGAGAAGGCTATGTGAAAATATGAGAATGGTATTTTTTCGTGTTTTTGAAAAATGGTAATTTTAATATTGCGCCTTCGTGCAGGTCTAGCCGAAATTTCTGAGTACGCAGATTTTTTTCCCCAACCTTTCAGAAGGATATGTAAAAATATGAGAATGGTATTTTTTCGTGTTTTTGAAAAATGCTAATTTCAATATTGCGCCTTCGTGCAGGTCTAGCCGAAAATTCTGAATACGCAGATTTCTTCTTCCAACCTTTCAGAAAGCTATGTGAAAATATGAGAAAGGTATTTTTTCGTGTTTTTGAAAAATGGTAATTTTAATATTGCGCCTTCGTGCAGGTCTAACCGAAATTTCTGAGTACGCAGATTTTTTTCCCCAACCTTTCAGAAGGATATGTAAAAATATGAGAATGGTATTTTTTCGTGTTTTTGAAAAATGCTAATTTCAATATTGCGCCTTCGTGCAGGTCTAGCCGAAAATTCTGAATACGCAGATTTCTTCTTCCAACCTTTCAGAAGGCTATGTGAAAATATGAGAAAGGTATTTTTTCGTGTTTTTGAAAAATGGTAATTTTAATATTGCGCCTTCGTGCAGGTCTAGCCGAAAATTCTGAGTACGCAGATTTCTTTCCCCAACCTTTCAGAAGGATATGTAAAAATAAAAGTATGGTATTTTTTCGTGTTTTTGAAAAATGCCAATTTCAATATTGCGCCTTCGTGCAGGTCTAGCCGAAAATTCTGAGTACGCAGATTTCTTTCCCCAACCTTTGAGAAGGCTATGTGAAAATATGAGAATGGTATTTTTTCGTGTTTTTGAAAAATGGTAATTTTAATATTGCGCCTTCGTGCAGGTCTAGCCGAAATTTCTGAGTACACAGATTTCTTTCCCCAATCTTTCAGAAGGATATGTAAAAATATGAGAATGGTATTTTTTCGTGTTTTTGAAAAATACTAATATTAATATTGTGCCATCGTGCAGGTCTAGCCGAAAATTCTGAGTACGCAGATTTTTTTCCCCAACCTTTCAGAAGGATATGTAAAAATATGAGAATGGTATTTTTTCGTGTTTTTGAAAAATGCTAATTTCAATATTGCGCCTTCGTGCAGGTCTAGCCGAAAATTCTGAATACGCAGATTTCTTCTTCCAACCTTTCAGAAGGCTATGTGAAAATATGAGAATGGTATTTTTTCGTGTTTTTGAAAAATGGTAATTTTAATATTGCGCCTTCGTGCAGGTCTAGCCGAAATTTCTGAGTACGCAGATTTTTTTCCCCAACCTTTCAGAAGGATATGTAAAAATATGAGAATGGTATTTTTTCGTGTTTTTGAAAAATGCTAATTTCAATATTGCGCCTTCGTGCAGGTCTAGCCGAAAATTCTGCATACGCAGATTTCTTTTTCCAACCTTTCAGAAAGCTATGTGAAAATATGAGAAAGGTATTTTTTCGTGTTTTTGAAAAATGGTAATTTTAATATTGCGCCTTCGTGCAGGTCTAGCCGAAAATTCTGAGTACGCAGTTTTTTTTCCCCAACCTTTCAGAAGGATATGTAAAAATAAAAGTATGGTATTTTTTCGTGTTTTTGAAAAATGCCAATTTCAATATTGCGCCTTCGTGCAGGTCTAGCCGAAAATTCTGAGTACGCAGATTTCTTTCCCCAACCTTTGAGAAGGCTATGTGAAAATATGAGAATGGTATTTTTTCGTGTTTTTGAAAAATGGTAATTTTAATATTGCGCCTTCGTGCAGGTCTAGCCGAAATTTCTGAGTACGCAGATTTTTTTCCCCAACCTTTCAGAAGGATATGTAAAAATATGAGAATGGTATTTTTTCGTGTTTTTGAAAAATGCTAATTTCAATATTGCGCCTTCGTGCAGGTCTAGCCGAAAATTCTGAATACGAAGATTTCTTCTTCCAACCTTTCAGAAAGCTATGTGAAAATAGGAGAAAGGTATTTTTTCGTGTTTTTGAAAAATGGTAATTTTAATATTGCGCCTTCGTGCAGGTCTAGCCGAAATTTCTGAGTACGCAGATTTTTTTCCCCAACCTTTCAGAAGGATATGTAAAAATATGAGAATGGTATTTTTTCGTGTTTTTGAAAAATGCTAATTTCAATATTGCGCCTTCGTGCAGGTCTAGCCGAAAATTCTGAATACGCAGATTTCTTCTTCCAACCTTTCAGAAGGCTATGTGAAAATATGAGAATGGTATTTTTTCGTGTTTTTGAAAAATGGTAATTTCAATATTGCGCCTTCGTGCAGGTCTAGCCGAAAATTCTGAATACGCAGATTTCTTCTTCCAACCTTTCAGAAGGCTATGTGAAAATATGAGAATGGTATTTTTTCGTGTTTTTGAAAAATGCCAATTTCAATATTGCGCCTTCGTGCAGGTCTAGCCGAAAATTCTGAGTACGCAGATTTCTTTCCCCAACCTTTGAGAAGGCTATGTAAAAATATGAGAATGGTATTTTTTCGTGTTTTTGAAAAATGCTAATTTCAATATTGCGCCTTCGTGCAGGTCTAGCCGAAAATTCTGAATACGCAGATTTCTTCTTCCAACCTTTCAGAAGGCTATGTGAAAATATGAGAATGGTATTTTTTCGTGTTTTTGAAAAATGCCAATTTCAATATTGCGCCTTCGTGCAGGTCTAGCCGAAAATTCTGAGTACGCAGATTTCTTTCCCCAACCTTTGAGAAGGCTATGTGAAAATATGAGAATGGTATTTTTTCGTGTTTTTGAAAAATGGTAATTTTAATATTGCGCCTTCGTGCAGGTCTAGCCGAAAATTCTGAGTACGCAGATTTCTTTCCCCAACCTTTGAGAAGGCTATGTGAAAATATGAGAATGGTATTTTTTCGTGTTTTTGAAAAATACTAATATTAATATTGTGCCATCGTGCAGGTCTAGCCGAAAATTCTGAGTACGCAGATTTTTTTCCCCAACCTTTCAGAAGGATATGTAAAAATATGAGAATGGTATTTTTTCGTGTTTTTGAAAAATGCTAATTTCAATATTGCGCCTTCGTGCAGGTCTAGCCGAAAATTCTGAATACGCAGATTTCTTCTTCCAACCTTTCAGAAAGCTATGTGAAAATATGAGAAAGGTATTTTTTCGTGTTTTTGAAAAATGGTAATTTTAATATTGCGCCTTCGTGCAGGTCTAACCGAAATTTCTGAGTACGCAGATTTTTTTCCCCAACCTTTCAGAAGGATATGTAAAAATATGAGAATGGTATTTTTTCGTGTTTTTGAAAAATGCTAATTTCAATATTGCGCCTTCGTGCAGGTCTAGCCGAAAATTCTGAATACGCAGATTTCTTCTTCCAACCTTTCAGAAGGCTATGTGAAAATATGAGAAAGGTATTTTTTCGTGTTTTTGAAAAATGGTAATTTTAATATTGCGCCTTCGTGCAGGTCTAGCCGAAAATTCTGAGTACGCAGATTTCTTTCCCCAACCTTTCAGAAGGATATGTAAAAATAAAAGTATGGTATTTTTTCGTGTTTTTGAAAAATGCCAATTTCAATATTGCGCCTTCGTGCAGGTCTAGCCGAAAATTCTGAGTACGCAGATTTCTTTCCCCAACCTTTGAGAAGGCTATGTGAAAATATGAGAATGGTATTTTTTCGTGTTTTTGAAAAATGGTAATTTTAATATTGCGCCTTCGTGCAGGTCTAGCCGAAATTTCTGAGTACACAGATTTCTTTCCCCAATCTTTCAGAAGGATATGTAAAAATATGAGAATGGTATTTTTTCGTGTTTTTGAAAAATGCTAATTTCAATATTGCGCCTTCGTGCAGGTCTAGCCGAAAATTCTGAATACGCAGATTTCTTTTTCCAACCTTTCAGAAAGCTATGTGAAAATATGAGAAAGGTATTTTTTCGTGTTTTTGAAAAATGGTAATTTCAATATTGCGCCTTCGTGCAGGTCTAGCCGAAAATTCTGAATACGCAGATTTCTTCTTCCAACCTTTCAGAAGGCTATGTGAAAATATGAGAAAGGTATTTTTTCGTGTTTTTGAAAAATGGTAATTTCAATATTGCGCCTTCGTGCAGGTCTAGCCGAAAATTCTGAATACGCAGATTTCTTCTTCCAACCTTTCAGAAGGCTATGTGAAAATATGAGAATGGTATTTTTTCGTGTTTTTGAAAAATGGTAATTTTAATATTGCGCCTTCGTGCAGGTCTAGCCGAAATTTCTGAGTACGCAGATTTTTTTCCCCAACCTTTCAGAAGGATATGTAAAAATATGAGAATGGTATTTTTTCGTGTTTTTGAAAAATGCCAATTTCAATATTGCGCCTTCGTGCAGGTCTAGCCGAAAATTCTGAGTACGCAGATTTCTTTCCCCAACCTTTGAGAAGGCTATGTGAAAATATGAGAATGGTATTTTTTCGTGTTTTTGAAAAATGGTAATTTTAATATTGCGCCTTCGTGCAGGTCTAGCCGAAATTTCTGAGTACGCAGATTTCTTTCCCCAACCTTTCAGAAGGATATGTAAAAATAAAAGTATGGTATTTTTTCGTGTTTTTGAAAAATGCCAATTTCAATATTGCGCCTTCGTGCAGGTCTAGCCGAAAATTCTGAGTACGCAGATTTCTTTCCCCAACCTTTGAGAAGGCTATGTGAAAATATGAGAATGGTATTTTTTCGTGTTTTTGAAAAATGGTAATTTTAATATTGCGCCTTCGTGCAGGTCTAGCCGAAATTTCTGAGTACGCAGATTTTTTTCCCCAACCTTTCAGAAGGATATGTAAAAATATGAGAATGGTATTTTTTCGTGTTTTTGAAAAATGCTAATTTCAATATTGCGCCTTCGTGCAGGTCTAGCCGAAAATTCTGAATACGCAGATTTCTTCTTCCAACCTTTCAGAAGGCTATGTGAAAATATGAGAATGGTATTTTTTCGTGTTTTTGAAAAATGGTAATTTTAATATTGCGCCATCGTGCAGGTCTAGCCGAAAATTCTGAGTACGCAGATTTCTTCCCCCAACCTTTGAGAAAGCTATGTGAAAATATGAGAATGGTATTTTTTCGTGTTTTTGAAAAATACTAATATAAATATTGCGCCATCGTGCAGGTCTAGCCGAAAATTCTGAGTACGCAGATTTCTTCTTCCAACCTTTCAGAAGGCTATGTGAAAATATGAGAATGGTATTTTTTCGTGTTTTTGAAAAATACTAATATTAATATTGTGCCATCGTGCAGGTCTAGCCGAAAATTCTGAGTACGCAGATTTCTTTTTCCAACCTTTGAGAAAGCTATGTGAAAATATGAGAATGGTATTTTTTCGTGTTTTTGAAAAATGGTAATTTTAATATTGCGCCTTCGTGCAGGTCTAGCCGAAAATTCTGAGTACGCAGATTTCTTTCCCCAACCTTTCAGAAGGATATGTAAAAATAAAAGTATGGTATTTTTTCGTGTTTTTGAAAAATGCCAATTTCAATATTGCGCCTTCGTGCAGGTCTAGCCGAAAATTCTGAGTACGCAGATTTCTTTCCCCAACCTTTGAGAAGGCTATGTGAAAATATGAGAATGGTATTTTTTCGTGTTTTTGAAAAATGGTAATTTTAATATTGCGCCTTCGTGCAGGTCTAGCCGAAATTTCTGAGTACGCAGATTTTTTTCCCCAACCTTTCAGAAGGATATGTAAAATTATGAGAATGGTATTTTTTCGTGTTTTTGAAAAATGCTAATTTCAATATTGCGCCTTCGTGCAGGTCTAGCCGAAAATTCTGAATACGCAGATTTCTTCTTCCAACCTTTCAGAAGGCTATGTGAAAATATGAGAAAGGTATTTTTTCGTGTTTTTGAAAAATGGTAATTTTAATATTGCGCCTTCGTGCAGGTCTAGCCGAAGATTCTGAGTACGCAGATTTCTTTCCCCAACCTTTCAGAAGGATATGTAAAAATAAAAGTATGGTATTTTTTCGTGTTTTTGAAAAATGCCAATTTCAATATTGCGCCTTCGTGCAGGTCTAGCCGAAAATTCTGAGTACGCAGATTTCTTTCCCCAACCTTTGAGAAGGCTATGTGAAAATATGAGAATGGTATTTTTTCGTGTTTTTGAAAAATGGTAATTTTAATATTGCGCCTTCGTGCAGGTCTAGCCGAAATTTCTGAGTACGCAGATTTTTTTCCCCAACCTTTCAGAAGGATATGTAAAAATATGAGAATGGTATTTTTTCGTGTTTTTGAAAAATGCTAATTTCAATATTGCGCCTTCGTGCAGGTCTAGCCGAAAATTCTGAATACGCAGATTTCTTCTTCCAACCTTTCAGAAGGCTATGTGAAAATATGAGAATGGTATTTTTTCGTGTTTTTGAAAAATGGTAATTTTAATATTGCGCCTTCGTGCAGGTCTAGCCGAAAATTCTGAGTACGCAGATTTCTTCCCCCAACCTTTGAGAAAGCTATGTGAAAATATGAGAATGGTATTTTCTCGTGTTTTTGAAAAATACTAATATTAATATTGCGCCATCGTGCAGGTCTAGCCGAAAATTCTGAGTACGCAGATTTCTTCTTCCAACCTTTCAGAAGGCTATGTGAAAATATGAGAATGGTATTTTTTCGTGTTTTTGAAAAATACTAATATTAATATTGTGCCATCGTGCAGGTCTAGCCGAAAATTCTGAGTACGCAGATTTTTTTCCCCAACCTTTCAGAAGGATATGTAAAAATATGAGAATGGTATTTTTTCGTGTTTTTGAAAAATGCTAATTTCAATATTGCGCCTTCGTGCAGGTCTAGCCGAAAATTCTGAATACGCAGATTTCTTCTTCCAACCTTTCAGAAGGCTATGTGAAAATATGAGAATGGTATTTTTTCGTGTTTTTGAAAAATGGTAATTTTAATATTGCGCCTTCGTGCAGGTCTAGCCGAAATTTCTGAGTACGCAGATTTTTTTCCCCAACCTTTCAGAAGGATATGTAAAAATATGAGAATGGTATTTTTTCGTGTTTTTGAAAAATGCTAATTTCAATATTGCGCCTTCGTGCAGGTCTAGCCGAAAATTCTGAATACGCAGATTTCTTTTTCCAACCTTTCAGAAAGCTATGTGAAAATATGAGAAAGGTATTTTTTCGTGTTTTTGAAAAATGGTAATTTTAATATTGCGCCTTCGTGCAGGTCTAGCCGAAAATTCTGAGTACGCAGTTTTTTTTCCCCAACCTTTCAGAAGGATATGTAAAAATAAAAGTATGGTATTTTTTCGTGTTTTTGAAAAATGCCAATTTCAATATTGCGCCTTCGTGCAGGTCTAGCCGAAAATTCTGAGTACGCAGATTTCTTTCCCCAACCTTTGAGAAGGCTATGTGAAAATATGAGAATGGTATTTTTTCGTGTTTTTGAAAAATGGTAATTTTAATATTGCGCCTTCGTGCAGGTCTAGCCGAAATTTCTGAGTACGCAGATTTTTTTCCCCAACCTTTCAGAAGGATATGTAAAAATATGAGAATGGTATTTTTTCGTGTTTTTGAAAAATGCTAATTTCAATATTGCGCCTTCGTGCAGGTCTAGCCGAAAATTCTGAATACGAAGATTTCTTCTTCCAACCTTTCAGAAAGCTATGTGAAAATAGGAGAAAGGTATTTTTTCGTGTTTTTGAAAAATGGTAATTTTAATATTGCGCCTTCGTGCAGGTCTAGCCGAAATTTCTGAGTACGCAGATTTTTTTCCCCAACCTTTCAGAAGGATATGTAAAAATATGAGAATGGTATTTTTTCGTGTTTTTGAAAAATGCTAATTTCAATATTGCGCCTTCGTGCAGGTCTAGCCGAAAATTCTGAATACGCAGATTTCTTCTTCCAACCTTTCAGAAGGCTATGTGAAAATATGAGAATGGTATTTTTTCGTGTTTTTGAAAAATGGTAATTTCAATATTGCGCCTTCGTGCAGGTCTAGCCGAAAATTCTGAATACGCAGATTTCTTCTTCCAACCTTTCAGAAGGCTATGTGAAAATATGAGAATGGTATTTTTTCGTGTTTTTGAAAAATGCCAATTTCAATATTGCGCCTTCGTGCAGGTCTAGCCGAAAATTCTGAGTACGCAGATTTCTTTCCCCAACCTTTGAGAAGGCTATGTAAAAATATGAGAATGGTATTTTTTCGTGTTTTTGAAAAATGCTAATTTCAATATTGCGCCTTCGTGCAGGTCTAGCCGAAAATTCTGAATACGCAGATTTCTTCTTCCAACCTTTCAGAAGGCTATGTGAAAATATGAGAATGGTATTTTTTCGTGTTTTTGAAAAATGCCAATTTCAATATTGCGCCTTCGTGCAGGTCTAGCCGAAAATTCTGAGTACGCAGATTTCTTTCCCCAACCTTTGAGAAGGCTATGTGAAAATATGAGAATGGTATTTTTTCGTGTTTTTGAAAAATGGTAATTTTAATATTGCGCCTTCGTGCAGGTCTAGCCGAAATTTCTGAGTACGCAGATTTTTTTCCCCAACCTTTCAGAAGGATATGTAAAAATATGAGAATGGTATTTTTTCGTGTTTTTGAAAAATGCTAATTTCAATATTGCGCCTTCGTGCAGGTCTAGCCGAAAATTCTGAATACGCAGATTTCTTCTTCCAACCTTTCAGAAAGCTATGTGAAAATATGAGAAAGGTATTTTTTCGTGTTTTTGAAAAATGGTAATTTTAATATTGCGCCTTCGTGCAGGTCTAACCGAAATTTCTGAGTACGCAGATTTTTTTCCCCAACCTTTCAGAAGGATATGTAAAAATATGAGAATGGTATTTTTTCGTGTTTTTGAAAAATGCTAATTTCAATATTGCGCCTTCGTGCAGGTCTAGCCGAAAATTCTGAATACGCAGATTTCTTCTTCCAACCTTTCAGAAGGCTATGTGAAAATATGAGAAAGGTATTTTTTCGTGTTTTTGAAAAATGGTAATTTTAATATTGCGCCTTCGTGCAGGTCTAGCCGAAAATTCTGAGTACGCAGATTTCTTTCCCCAACCTTTCAGAAGGATATGTAAAAATAAAAGTATGGTATTTTTTCGTGTTTTTGAAAAATGCCAATTTCAATATTGCGCCTTCGTGCAGGTCTAGCCGAAAATTCTGAGTACGCAGATTTCTTTCCCCAACCTTTGAGAAGGCTATGTGAAAATATGAGAATGGTATTTTTTCGTGTTTTTGAAAAATGGTAATTTTAATATTGCGCCTTCGTGCAGGTCTAGCCGAAATTTCTGAGTACACAGATTTCTTTCCCCAATCTTTCAGAAGGATATGTAAAAATATGAGAATGGTATTTTTTCGTGTTTTTGAAAAATGCTAATTTCAATATTGCGCCTTCGTGCAGGTCTAGCCGAAAATTCTGAATACGCAGATTTCTTTTTCCAACCTTTCAGAAAGCTATGTGAAAATATGAGAAAGGTATTTTTTCGTGTTTTTGAAAAATGGTAATTTCAATATTGCGCCTTCGTGCAGGTCTAGCCGAAAATTCTGAATACGCAGATTTCTTCTTCCAACCTTTCAGAAGGCTATGTGAAAATATGAGAAAGGTATTTTTTCGTGTTTTTGAAAAATGGTAATTTCAATATTGCGCCTTCGTGCAGGTCTAGCCGAAAATTCTGAATACGCAGATTTCTTCTTCCAACCTTTCAGAAGGCTATGTGAAAATATGAGAATGGTATTTTTTCGTGTTTTTGAAAAATGGTAATTTTAATATTGCGCCTTCGTGCAGGTCTAGCCGAAATTTCTGAGTACGCAGATTTTTTTCCCCAACCTTTCAGAAGGATATGTAAAAATATGAGAATGGTATTTTTTCGTGTTTTTGAAAAATGCCAATTTCAATATTGCGCCTTCGTGCAGGTCTAGCCGAAAATTCTGAATACGCAGATTTCTTCTTCCAACCTTTCAGAAGGCTATGTGAAAATATGAGAAAGGTATTTTTTCGTGTTTTTGAAAAATGGTAATTTTAATATTGCGCCTTCGTGCAGGTCTAGCCGAAAATTCTGAGTACGCAGATTTCTTTCCCCAACCTTTCAGAAGGATATGTAAAAATAAAAGTATGGTATTTTTTCGTGTTTTTGAAAAATGCCAATTTCAATATTGCGCCTTCGTGCAGGTCTAGCCGAAAATTCTGAGTACGCAGATTTCTTTCCCCAACCTTTGAGAAGGCTATGTGAAAATATGAGAATGGTATTTTTTCGTGTTTTTGAAAAATGGTAATTTTAATATTGCGCCTTCGTGCAGGTCTAGCCGAAATTTCTGAGTACACAGATTTCTTTCCCCAATCTTTCAGAAGGATATGTAAAAATATGAGAATGGTATTTTTTCGTGTTTTTGAAAAATGCTAATTTCAATATTGCGCCTTCGTGCAGGTCTAGCCGAAAATTCTGAATACGCAGATTTCTTTTTCCAACCTTTCAGAAAGCTATGTGAAAATATGAGAAAGGTATTTTTTCGTGTTTTTGAAAAATGGTAATTTCAATATTGCGCCTTCGTGCAGGTCTAGCCGAAAATTCTGAATACGCAGATTTCTTCTTCCAACCTTTCAGAAGGCTATGTGAAAATATGAGAAAGGTATTTTTTCGTGTTTTTGAAAAATGGTAATTTCAATATTGCGCCTTCGTGCAGGTCTAGCCGAAAATTCTGAATACGCAGATTTCTTCTTCCAACCTTTCAGAAGGCTATGTGAAAATATGAGAATGGTATTTTTTCGTGTTTTTGAAAAATGGTAATTTTAATATTGCGCCTTCGTGCAGGTCTAGCCGAAATTTCTGAGTACGCAGATTTTTTTCCCCAACCTTTCAGAAGGATATGTAAAAATATGAGAATGGTATTTTTTCGTGTTTTTGAAAAATGCCAATTTCAATATTGCGCCTTCGTGCAGGTCTAGCCGAAAATTCTGAGTACGCAGATTTCTTTCCCCAACCTTTGAGAAGGCTATGTGAAAATATGAGAATGGTATTTTTTCGTGTTTTTGAAAAATGGTAATTTTAATATTGCGCCTTCGTGCAGGTCTAGCCGAAATTTCTGAGTACGCAGATTTCTTTCCCCAACCTTTCAGAAGGATATGTAAAAATAAAAGTATGGTATTTTTTCGTGTTTTTGAAAAATGCCAATTTCAATATTGCGCCTTCGTGCAGGTCTAGCCGAAAATTCTGAGTACGCAGATTTCTTTCCCCAACCTTTGAGAAGGCTATGTGAAAATATGAGAATGGTATTTTTTCGTGTTTTTGAAAAATGGTAATTTTAATATTGCGCCTTCGTGCAGGTCTAGCCGAAATTTCTGAGTACGCAGATTTTTTTCCCCAACCTTTCAGAAGGATATGTAAAAATATGAGAATGGTATTTTTTCGTGTTTTTGAAAAATGCTAATTTCAATATTGCGCCTTCGTGCAGGTCTAGCCGAAAATTCTGAATACGCAGATTTCTTCTTCCAACCTTTCAGAAGGCTATGTGAAAATATGAGAATGGTATTTTTTCGTGTTTTTGAAAAATGGTAATTTTAATATTGCGCCATCGTGCAGGTCTAGCCGAAAATTCTGAGTACGCAGATTTCTTCCCCCAACCTTTGAGAAAGCTATGTGAAAATATGAGAATGGTATTTTTTCGTGTTTTTGAAAAATACTAATATTAATATTGCGCCATCGTGCAGGTCTAGCCGAAAATTCTGAGTACGCAGATTTCTTCTTCCAACCTTTCAGAAGGCTATGTGAAAATATGAGAATGGTATTTTTTCGTGTTTTTGAAAAATACTAATATTAATATTGTGCCATCGTGCAGGTCTAGCCGAAAATTCTGAGTACGCAGATTTCTTTTTCCAACCTTTGAGAAAGCTATGTGAAAATATGAGAATGGTATTTTTTCGTGTTTTTGAAAAATGGTAATTTTAATATTGCGCCTTCGTGCAGGTCTAGCCGAAAATTCTGAGTACGCAGATTTCTTTCCCCAACCTTTCAGAAGGATATGTAAAAATAAAAGTATGGTATTTTTTCGTGTTTTTGAAAAATGCCAATTTCAATATTGCGCCTTCGTGCAGGTCTAGCCGAAAATTCTGAGTACGCAGATTTCTTTCCCCAACCTTTGAGAAGGCTATGTGAAATTATGAGAATGGTATTTTTTCGTGTTTTTGAAAAATGGTAATTTTAATATTGCGCCTTCGTGCAGGTCTAGCCGAAATTTCTGAGTACGCAGATTTTTTTCCCCAACCTTTCAGAAGGATATGTAAAATTATGAGAATGGTATTTTTTCGTGTTTTTGAAAAATGCTAATTTCAATATTGCGCCTTCGTGCAGGTCTAGCCGAAAATTCTGAATACGCAGATTTCTTCTTCCAACCTTTCAGAAGGCTATGTGAAAATATGAGAAAGGTATTTTTTCGTGTTTTTGAAAAATGGTAATTTTAATATTGCGCCTTCGTGCAGGTCTAGCCGAAGATTCTGAGTACGCAGATTTCTTTCCCCAACCTTTCAGAAGGATATGTAAAAATAAAAGTATGGTATTTTTTCGTGTTTTTGAAAAATGCCAATTTCAATATTGCGCCTTCGTGCAGGTCTAGCCGAAAATTCTGAGTACGCAGATTTCTTTCCCCAACCTTTGAGAAGGCTATGTGAAAATATGAGAATGGTATTTTTTCGTGTTTTTGAAAAATGGTAATTTTAATATTGCGCCTTCGTGCAGGTCTAGCCGAAATTTCTGAGTACGCAGATTTTTTTCCCCAACCTTTCAGAAGGATATGTAAAAATATGAGAATGGTATTTTTTCGTGTTTTTGAAAAATGCTAATTTCAATATTGCGCCTTCGTGCAGGTCTAGCCGAAAATTCTGAATACGCAGATTTCTTCTTCCAACCTTTCAGAAGGCTATGTGAAAATATGAGAATGGTATTTTTTCGTGTTTTTGAAAAATGGTAATTTTAATATTGCGCCATCGTGCAGGTCTAGCCGAAAATTCTGAGTACGCAGATTTCTTCCCCCAACCTTTGAGAAAGCTATGTGAAAATATGAGAATGGTATTTTCTCGTGTTTTTGAAAAATACTAATATTAATATTGCGCCATCGTGCAGGTCTAGCCGAAAATTCTGAGTACGCAGATTTCTTCTTCCAACCTTTCAGAAGGCTATGTGAAAATATGAGAATGGTATTTTTTCGTGTTTTTGAAAAATACTAATATTAATATTGTGCCATCGTGCAGGTCTAGCCGAAAATTCTGAGTACGCAGATTTTTTTCCCCAACCTTTCAGAAGGATATGTAAAAATATGAGAATGGTATTTTTTCGTGTTTTTGAAAAATGCTAATTTCAATATTGCGCCTTCGTGCAGGTCTAGCCGAAAATTCTGAATACGCAGATTTCTTCTTCCAACCTTTCAGAAGGCTATGTGAAAATATGAGAATGGTATTTTTTCGTGTTTTTGAAAAATGGTAATTTTAATATTGCGCCTTCGTGCAGGTCTAGCCGAAATTTCTGAGTACGCAGATTTTTTTCCCCAACCTTTCAGAAGGATATGTAAAAATATGAGAATGGTATTTTTTCGTGTTTTTGAAAAATGCTAATTTCAATATTGCGCCTTCGTGCAGGTCTAGCCGAAAATTCTGAATACGCAGATTTCTTTTTCCAACCTTTCAGAAAGCTATGTGAAAATATGAGAAAGGTATTTTTTCGTGTTTTTGAAAAATGGTAATTTTAATATTGCGCCTTCGTGCAGGTCTAGCCGAAAATTCTGAGTACGCAGTTTTTTTTCCCCAACCTTTCAGAAGGATATGTAAAAATAAAAGTATGGTATTTTTTCGTGTTTTTGAAAAATGCCAATTTCAATATTGCGCCTTCGTGCAGGTCTAGCCGAAAATTCTGAGTACGCAGATTTCTTTCCCCAACCTTTGAGAAGGCTATGTGAAAATATGAGAATGGTATTTTTTCGTGTTTTTGAAAAATGGTAATTTTAATATTGCGCCTTCGTGCAGGTCTAGCCGAAATTTCTGAGTACGCAGATTTTTTTCCCCAACCTTTCAGAAGGATATGTAAAAATATGAGAATGGTATTTTTTCGTGTTTTTGAAAAATGCTAATTTCAATATTGCGCCTTCGTGCAGGTCTAGCCGAAAATTCTGAATACGAAGATTTCTTCTTCCAACCTTTCAGAAAGCTATGTGAAAATAGGAGAAAGGTATTTTTTCGTGTTTTTGAAAAATGGTAATTTTAATATTGCGCCTTCGTGCAGGTCTAGCCGAAATTTCTGAGTACGCAGATTTTTTTCCCCAACCTTTCAGAAGGATATGTAAAAATATGAGAATGGTATTTTTTCGTGTTTTTGAAAAATGCTAATTTCAATATTGCGCCTTCGTGCAGGTCTAGCCGAAAATTCTGAATACGCAGATTTCTTCTTCCAACCTTTCAGAAGGCTATGTGAAAATATGAGAATGGTATTTTTTCGTGTTTTTGAAAAATGGTAATTTCAATATTGCGCCTTCGTGCAGGTCTAGCCGAAAATTCTGAATACGCAGATTTCTTCTTCCAACCTTTCAGAAGGCTATGTGAAAATATGAGAATGGTATTTTTTCGTGTTTTTGAAAAATGCCAATTTCAATATTGCGCCTTCGTGCAGGTCTAGCCGAAAATTCTGAGTACGCAGATTTCTTTCCCCAACCTTTGAGAAGGCTATGTAAAAATATGAGAATGGTATTTTTTCGTGTTTTTGAAAAATGCTAATTTCAATATTGCGCCTTCGTGCAGGTCTAGCCGAAAATTCTGAATACGCAGATTTCTTCTTCCAACCTTTCAGAAGGCTATGTGAAAATATGAGAATGGTATTTTTTCGTGTTTTTGAAAAATGCCAATTTCAATATTGCGCCTTCGTGCAGGTCTAGCCGAAAATTCTGAGTACGCAGATTTCTTTCCCCAACCTTTGAGAAGGCTATGTGAAAATATGAGAATGGTATTTTTTCGTGTTTTTGAAAAATGGTAATTTTAATATTGCGCCTTCGTGCAGGTCTAGCCGAAATTTCTGAGTACGCAGATTTTTTTCCCCAACCTTTCAGAAGGATATGTAAAAATATGAGAATGGTATTTTTTCGTGTTTTTGAAAAATGCTAATTTCAATATTGCGCCTTCGTGCAGGTCTAGCCGAAAATTCTGAATACGCAGATTTCTTCTTCCAACCTTTCAGAAAGCTATGTGAAAATATGAGAAAGGTATTTTTTCGTGTTTTTGAAAAATGGTAATTTTAATATTGCGCCTTCGTGCAGGTCTAACCGAAATTTCTGAGTACGCAGATTTTTTTCCCCAACCTTTCAGAAGGATATGTAAAAATATGAGAATGGTATTTTTTCGTGTTTTTGAAAAATGCTAATTTCAATATTGCGCCTTCGTGCAGGTCTAGCCGAAAATTCTGAATACGCAGATTTCTTCTTCCAACCTTTCAGAAGGCTATGTGAAAATATGAGAAAGGTATTTTTTCGTGTTTTTGAAAAATGGTAATTTTAATATTGCGCCTTCGTGCAGGTCTAGCCGAAAATTCTGAGTACGCAGATTTCTTTCCCCAACCTTTCAGAAGGATATGTAAAAATAAAAGTATGGTATTTTTTCGTGTTTTTGAAAAATGCCAATTTCAATATTGCGCCTTCGTGCAGGTCTAGCCGAAAATTCTGAGTACGCAGATTTCTTTCCCCAACCTTTGAGAAGGCTATGTGAAAATATGAGAATGGTATTTTTTCGTGTTTTTGAAAAATGGTAATTTTAATATTGCGCCTTCGTGCAGGTCTAGCCGAAATTTCTGAGTACACAGATTTCTTTCCCCAATCTTTCAGAAGGATATGTAAAAATATGAGAATGGTATTTTTTCGTGTTTTTGAAAAATGCTAATTTCAATATTGCGCCTTCGTGCAGGTCTAGCCGAAAATTCTGAATACGCAGATTTCTTTTTCCAACCTTTCAGAAAGCTATGTGAAAATATGAGAAAGGTATTTTTTCGTGTTTTTGAAAAATGGTAATTTCAATATTGCGCCTTCGTGCAGGTCTAGCCGAAAATTCTGAATACGCAGATTTCTTCTTCCAACCTTTCAGAAGGCTATGTGAAAATATGAGAAAGGTATTTTTTCGTGTTTTTGAAAAATGGTAATTTCAATATTGCGCCTTCGTGCAGGTCTAGCCGAAAATTCTGAATACGCAGATTTCTTCTTCCAACCTTTCAGAAGGCTATGTGAAAATATGAGAATGGTATTTTTTCGTGTTTTTGAAAAATGGTAATTTTAATATTGCGCCTTCGTGCAGGTCTAGCCGAAATTTCTGAGTACGCAGATTTTTTTCCCCAACCTTTCAGAAGGATATGTAAAAATATGAGAATGGTATTTTTTCGTGTTTTTGAAAAATGCCAATTTCAATATTGCGCCTTCGTGCAGGTCTAGCCGAAAATTCTGAGTACGCAGATTTCTTTCCCCAACCTTTGAGAAGGCTATGTGAAAATATGAGAATGGTATTTTTTCGTGTTTTTGAAAAATGGTAATTTTAATATTGCGCCTTCGTGCAGGTCTAGCCGAAATTTCTGAGTACACAGATTTCTTTCCCCAATCTTTCAGAAGGATATGTAAAAATATGAGAATGGTATTTTTTCGTGTTTTTGAAAAATGCTAATTTCAATATTGCGCCTTCGTGCAGGTCTAGCCGAAAATTCTGAATACGCAGATTTCTTTTTCCAACCTTTCAGAAAGCTATGTGAAAATATGAGAAAGGTATTTTTTCGTGTTTTTGAAAAATGGTAATTTCAATATTGCGCCTTCGTGCAGGTCTAGCCGAAAATTCTGAATACGCAGATTTCTTCTTCCAACCTTTCAGAAGGCTATGTGAAAATATGAGAATGGTATTTTTTCGTGTTTTTGAAAAATGGTAATTTTAATATTGCGCCTTCGTGCAGGTCTAACCGAAATTTCTGAGTACGCAGATTTTTTTCCCAACCTTTCAGAAGGATATGTAAAAATATGAGAATGGTATTTTTTCGTGTTTTTGAAAAATGCTAATTTCAATATTGCGCCTTCGTGCAGGTCTAGCCGAAAATTCTGAATACGCAGATTTCTTTTTCCAACCTTTCAGAAAGCTATGTGAAAATATCAGAAAGGTATTTTTTCGTGTTTTTGAAAAATGGTAATTTCAATATTGCGCCTTCGTGCAGGTCTAGCCGAAAATTCTGAATACGCAGATTTCTTCTTCCAACCTTTCAGAAGGCTATGTGAAAATATGAGAATGGTATTTTTTCGTGTTTTTGAAAAATGGTAATTTTAATATTGCGCCTTCGTGCAGGTCTAGCCGAAATTTCTGAGTACGCAGATTTTTTTCCCCAACCTTTCAGAAGGATATGTAAAAATATGAGAATGGTATTTTTTCGTGTTTTTGAAAAATGCTAATTTCAATATTGCGCCTTCGTGCAGGTCTAGCCGAAAATTCTGAATACGCAGATTTCTTTTTCCAACCTTTCAGAAAGCTATGTGAAAATATGAGAAAGGTATTTTTTCGTGTTTTTGAAAAATGGTAATTTTAATATTGCGCCTTCGTGCAGGTCTAGCCGAAAATTCTGAGTACGCAGATTTCTTTCCCCAACCTTTCAGAAGGATATGTAAAAATAAAAGTATGGTATTTTTTCGTGTTTTTGAAAAATGCCAATTTCAATATTGCGCCTTCGTGCAGGTCTAGCCGAAAATTCTGAGTACGCAGATTTCTTTCCCCAACCTTTGAGAAGGCTATGTGAAAATATGAGAATGGTATTTTTTCGTGTTTTTGAAAAATGGTAATTTTAATATTGCGCCTTCGTGCAGGTCTAGCCGAAATTTCTTAGTACGCAGATTTTTTTCCCCAACCTTTCAGAAGGATATGTAAAAATATGAGAATGGTATTTTTTCGTGTTTTTGAAAAATGCTAATTTCAATATTGCGCCTTCGTGCAGGTCTAGCCGAAAATTCTGAATATGCAGATTTCTTCTTCCAACCTTTCAGAAGGCTATGTGAAAATATGAGAATGGTATTTTTTCGTGTTTTTGAAAAATGGTAATTTTAATATTGCGCCTTCGTGCAGGTCTAGCCGAAATTTCTGAGTACGCAGATTTCAGAAGGATATGTAAAAATATGAGAATGGTATTTTTTCGTGTTTTTGAAAAATGCTAATTTCAATATTGCGCCTTCGTGCAGGTCTAGCCGAAAATTCTGAATACGCAGATTTCTTTTTCCAACCTTTCAGAAAGCTATGTGAAAATATGAGAAAGGTATTTTTTCGTGTTTTTGAAAAATGGTAATTTTAATATTGCGCCTTCGTGCAGGTCTAGCCGAAAATTCTGAGTACGCAGATTTCTTTCCCCAACCTTTCAGAAGGATATGTAAAAATAAAAGTATGGTATTTTTTCGTGTTTTTGAAAAATGCCAATTTCAATATTGCGCCTTCGTGCAGGTCTAGCCGAAAATTCTGAGTACGCAGATTTCTTTCCCCAACCTTTGAGAAGGCTATGTGAAAATATGAGAATGGTATTTTTTCGTGTTTTTGAAAAATGGTAATTTTAATATTGCGCCTTCGTGCAGGTCTAGCCGAAATTTCTGAGTACGCAGATTTTTTTCCCCAACCTTTCAGAAGGATATGTAAAAATATGAGAATGGTATTTTTTCGTGTTTTTGAAAAATGCTAATTTCAATATTGCGCCTTCGTGCAGGTCTAGCCGAAAATTCTGAATACGCAGATTTCTTCTTCCAACCTTTCAGAAGGCTATGTGAAAATATGAGAATGGTATTTTTTCGTGTTTTTGAAAAATGGTAATTTTAATATTGCGCCTTCGTGCAGGTCTAGCCGAAATTTCTGAGTACGCAGATTTTTTTCCCCAACCTTTCAGAAGGATATGTAAAAATATGAGAATGGTATTTTTTCGTGTTTTTGAAAAATGCTAATTTCAATATTGCGCCTTCGTGCAGGTCTAGCCGAAAATTCTGAATACGCAGATTTCTTTTTCCAACCTTTCAGAAAGCTATGTGAAAATATGAGAAAGGTGTTTTTTCGTGTTTTTGAAAAATGGTAATTTTAATATTGCGCCTTCGTGCAGGTCTAGCCGAAAATTCTGAGTACGCAGATTTCTTTCCCCAACCTTTCAGAAGGATATGTAAAAATAAAAGTATGGTATTTTTTCGTGTTTTTGAAAAATGCCAATTTCAATATTGCGCCTTCGTGCAGGTCTAGCCGAAAATTCTGAGTACGCAGATTTCTTTCCCCAACCTTTGAGAAGGCTATGTGAAAATATGAGAATGGTATTTTTTCGTGTTTTTGAAAAATGGTAATTTTAATATTGCGCCTTCGTGCAGGTCTAGCCGAAATTTCTTAGTACGCAGATTTTTTTCCCCAACCTTTCAGAAGGATATGTAAAAATATGAGAATGGTATTTTTTCGTGTTTTTGAAAAATGCTAATTTCAATATTGCGCCTTCGTGCAGGTCTAGCCGAAAATTCTGAATATGCAGATTTCTTCTTCCAACCTTTCAGAAGGCTATGTGAAAATATGAGAATGGTATTTTTTCGTGTTTTTGAAAAATGGTAATTTTAATATTGCGCCTTCGTGCAGGTCTAGCCGAAATTTCTGAGTACGCAGATTTCAGAAGGAGATGTAAAAATATGAGAATGGTATTTTTTCGTGTTTTTGAAAAATGCTAATTTCAATATTGCGCCTTCGTGCAGGTCTAGCCGAAAATTCTGAATACGCAGATTTCTTTTTCCAACCTTTCAGAAAGCTATGTGAAAATATGAGAAAGGTATTTTTTCGTGTTTTTGAAAAATGGTAATTTTAATATTGCGCCTTCGTGCAGGTCTAGCCGAAAATTCTGAGTACGCAGATTTCTTTCCCCAACCTTTCAGAAGGATATGTAAAAATAAAAGTATGGTATTTTTTCGTGTTTTTGAAAAATGCCAATTTCAATATTGCGCCTTCGTGCAGGTCTAGCCGAAAATTCTGAGTACGCAGATTTCTTTCCCCAACCTTTGAGAAGGCTATGTGAAAATATGAGAATGGTATTTTTTCGTGTTTTTGAAAAATGGTAATTTTAATATTGCGCCTTCGTGCAGGTCTAGCCGAAATTTCTGAGTACGCAGATTTTTTTCCCCAACCTTTCAGAAGGATATGTAAAAATATGAGAATGGTATTTTTTCGTGTTTTTGAAAAATGCTAATTTCAATATTGCGCCTTCGTGCAGGTCTAGCCGAAAATTCTGAATACGCAGATTTCTTCTTCCAACCTTTCAGAAGGCTATGTGAAAATATGAGAATGGTATTTTTTCGTGTTTTTGAAAAATGGTAATTTTAATATTGCGCCATCGTGCAGGTCTAGCCGAAAATTCTGAGTACGCAGATTTCTTTCCCCAACCTTTGAGAAAGCTATGTGAAAATATGAGAATGGTATTTTTTCGTGTTTTTGAAAAATACTAATATTAATATTGCGCCATCGTGCAGGTCTAGCCGAAAATTCTGAGTACGCAGATTTCTTCTTCCAACCTTTCAGAAGGCTATGTGAAAATATGAGAATGGTATTTTTTCGTGTTTTTGAAAAATACTAATATTAATATTGTGCCATCGTGCAGGTCTAGCCGAAAATTCTGAGTACGCAGATTTCTTTTTCCAACCTTTGAGAAAGCTATGTGAAAATATGAGAATGGTATTTTTTCGTGTTTTTGAAAAATGGTAATTTTAATATTGCGCCTTCGTGCAGGTCTAGCCGAAAATTCTGAGTACGCAGATTTCTTTTTCCAACCTTTGAGAAGGATATGTGAAAATATGAAAATGGTATATTTGCGTGTTTTGAAAAATGGTAATTTTAATATTGCGCCTTCGTGCAGGTCTATCCGAAATTTCTGAATGCGCAGATTTCTTTCCCCAACCTTTCAGAAGGATATGTGAAAATATGAAAATGGTATATTTGCGTGTTTTTGAAAAAAAAAAAAGAGAAAGGTATTTTTTCGTGTTTTTGAAAAATGGTAATTTTAATATTGCGCCTTCGTGCAGGTCTAGCCGAAATTTCTGAGTACGCAGATTTCTTTCCCCAACCTTTCAGAAGGATATGTAAAAATAAAAGTATGGTATTTTTTCGTGTTTTTGAAAAATGCCAATTTCAATATTGCGCCTTCGTGCAGGTCTAGCCGAAAATTCTGAGTACGCAGATTTCTTTCCCCAACCTTTGAGAAGGCTATGTGAAAATATGAGAATGGTATTTTTTCGTGTTTTTGAAAAATGCTAATATTAATATTGCGCCATCGTGCAGGTCTAGCCGAAAATTCTGAGTACGCAGATTTCTTTCCCCAACCTTTGAGAAAGCTATGTGAAAATATGAGAATGGTATTTTTTCGTGTTTTTGAAAAATACTAATATTAATATTGCGCCTTCGTGCAGGTCTAGCCGAAAATTCTGAGTACGCAGATTTCTTTCCCCAACCTTTCAGAAGGCTATGTAAAAATAAGAGTATGGTATTTTTTCGTGTTTTTGAAAAATGCCAATTTCAATATTGCGCCTTCGTGCAGGTCTAGCCGAAAATTCTGAGTACGCAGATTTCTTTCCCCAACCTTTGAGAAGGCTATGTGAAAATATGAGAATGGTATTTTTTCGTGTTTTTGAAAAATGCTAATATTAATATTGCGCCATCGTGCAGGTCTAGCCGAAAATTCTGAGTACGCAGATTTCTTTCCCCAACCTTTGAGAAAGCTATGTGAAAATATGAGAATGGTATTTTTTCGTGTTTTTGAAAAATACTAATATTAATATTGCGCAATCGTGCAGGTCTAGCCGAAAATTCTGAGTACGCAGATTTCTTTTTCCAACCTTTCAGAAAGCTATGTGAAAATATGAGAATGGTATTTTTTCGTGTTTTTGAAAAATGCTAATTTCAATATTGCGCCTTCGTGCAGGTCTAGCCGAAAATTCTGAGTACGCAGATTTCTTTCCCCAACCTTTGAGAAGGCTATGTGAAAATATGAGAATGGTATTTTTTCGTGTTTTTGAAAAATGCTAATATTAATATTGCGCCATCGTGCAGGTCTAGCCGAAAATTCTGAGTACGCAGATTTCTTTCCCCAACCTTTGAGAAAGCTATGTGAAAATATGAGAATGGTATTTTTTCGTGTTTTTGAAAAATGCTAATATTAATATTGCGACATCGTGTAGGTTTAGCCGAAAATTCTGAGTACGCAGATTTCTTTCCCCAACCTTTGAGAAAGCTATGTGAAAATATGAGAATGGTATTTTTTCGTGTTTTTGAAAAATACTAATATTAATATTGCGCAATCGTGCAGGTCTAGCCGAAAATTCTGAGTGCGCTGATTTCTTTTTCCAACCTTTCAGAAAGCTATGTGAAAATATGAGAATGGTATTTTTTCGTGTTTTTGAAAAATGCTAATTTCAATATTGCGCCTTCGTGCAGGTCTAGCCGAAAATTCTGAGTACGCAGATTTCTTTCCCCAACCTTTGAGAAGGCTATGTGAAAATATGAGAATGGTATATTTTCGTGTTTTTGAAAAATGCTAATATTAATATTGCGCCATCGTGCAGGTCTAGCCGAAAATTCTGAGTACGCAGATTTCTTTCCCCAACCTTTGAGAAGGCTATGTGAAAATATGAGAATGGTATTTTTTCGTGTTTTTGAAAAATGCTAATATTAATATTGCGCCATCGTGCAGGTCTAGCCGAAAATTCTGGGTACGCAGATTTCTTTCCCCAACCTTTGAGAAAGCTATGTGAAAATATGAGAATGGTATTTTTCCGTGTTTTTGAAAAATACTAATATTAATATTGCGCAATCGTGCAGGTCTAGCCGAAAATTCTGAGTACGCAGATTTCTTTTTCCAACCTTTCAGAAAGCTATGTGAAAATATGAGAATGGTATTTTTTCGTGTTTTTGAAAAATGCTAATTTCAATATTGCGCCTTCGTGCAGGTCTAGCCGAAAATTCTGAGTACGCAGATTTCTTTCCCCAACCTTTGAGAAGGCTATGTGAAAATATGAGAATGGTATTTTTTCGTGTTTTTGAAAAATGCTAATATTAATATTGCGCCATCGTGCAGGTCTAGCCGAAAATTCTGAGTACGCAGATTTCTTTCCCCAACCTTTGAGAAAGCTATGTGAAAATATGAGAATGGTATTTTTTCGTGTTTTTGAAAAATACTAATAATAATATTGCGCAATCGTGCAGATCTAGCCGAAAATTCTGAGTACGCAGATTTCTTTCCCCAACCTTTCAGAAGGATATGTAAAAATATGAGAATGGTATTTTTTCGTGTTTTTGTAAAATGCTAATTTTAATATTGTGCTTTTGTGTAGGTCTAGCCAAAAATTCTGAGTACGCAGATTTCTTTTTCCAACCTTTCAGAAAGCTATGTGAAAATATGAGAATGGTATTTTTCCGTGTTTTTGAAAAATCCTAATATTAATATTGCGCAATCGTGCAGGTCTAGCCGAAAATTCTGAGTACGCAGATTTCTTTTTCCAACCTTTCAGAAAGCTATGTGAAAATATGAGAAAGGTATTTTTTCGTGTTTTTGAAAAATGGTAATTTTAATATTGCGCCTTCGTGCAGGTCTAGCCGAAATTTCTGAGTACGCAGATTTCTTTCCCCAACCTTTCAGAAGGATATGTAAAAATATGAGAATGGTATTTTTTTCGTGTTTTTGTAAAATGCTAATTTTAATATTGTGCTTTTGTGCAGGTCTAGCCAAAAATACTGAGTACGCAGATTTCTTTTTCCAACCTTTCAGAAAGCTATGTGAAAATATGAGAATGGTATTTTTCCGTGTTTTTGAAAAATCCTAATATTAATATTGCGCAATCGTGCAGGTCTAGCCGAAAATTCTGAGTACGCAGATTTCTTTTTCCAACCTTTCAGAAAGCTATGTGAAAATATGAGAAAGGTATTTTTTCGTGTTTTTGAAAAATGGTAATTTTAATATTGCGCCTTCGTGCAGGTCTAGCCGAAATTTCTGAGTACACAGATTTCTTTCCCCAATCTTTCAGAAGGATATGTAAAAATATGAGAATAGTATTTTTTCGTGTTTTTGAAAAATGCTAATTTCAATATTGCGCCTTCGTGCAGGTCTAGCCGAAAATTCTGAGTACGCAGATTTCTTTCCCCAACCTTTGAGAAGGCTATGTGAAAATATGAGAATGGTATTTTTTCGTGTTTTTGAAAATTGCTAATATTAATATTGCGCCATCGTGCAGGTCTAGCCGAAAATTCTGAGTACGCAGATTTCTTTCCCCAACCTTTGAGAAAGCTATGTGAAAATATGAGAATGGTATTTTTTCGTGTTTTTGAAAAATACTAATATTAATATTGCGCCATCGTGCAGGTCTAGCCGAAAATTCTGAGTACGCAGATTTCTTTCCCCAACCTTTGAGAAAGCTATGTGAAAATATGAGAATGGTATTTTTTCGTGTTTTTGAAAAATACTAATATTAATATTGCGCCATCGTGCAGGTCTAGCCGAAAATTCTGAGTACGCAGATTTCTTTCCCCAACCTTTGAGAAAGCTATGTGAAAATATGAGAATGGTATTTTTTCGTGTTTTTGAAAAATACTAATATTAATATTGCGCAATCGTGCAGGTCTAGCCGAAAATTCTGAGTACGCAGATTTCTTTTTCCAACCTTTCAGAAAGCTATGTGAAAATATGAGAAAGGTATTTTTTCGTGTTTTTGAAAAATGGTAATTTTAATATTGCGCCTTCGTGCAGGTCTAGCCGAAATTTCTGAGTACGCAGATTTCTTTCCCCAACCTTTCAGAAGGATATGTAAAAATATGAGAATGGTATTTTTTCGTGTTTTTGAAAAATGCTAATTTCAATATTGCGCCTTCGTGCAGGTCTAGCCGAAAATTCTGAGTACGCAGAATTCTTTCCCCAACCTTTGAGAAGGCTATGTGAAAATATGAGAATGGTATTTTTTCGTGTTTTTGAAAAATGGTAATTTTAATATTGCGCCTTCGTGCAGGTCTAGCCGAAATTTCTGAGTACGCAGATTTCTTTCCCCAACCTTTCAGAAGGATATGTGAAAATATGAGAAAGGTATTTTTTCGTGTTTTTGAAAAATGCTAATATTAATATTGCGCCATCGTGCAGGTCTAGCCGAAAATTCTGAGTACGCAGATTTCTTTCCCCAACCTTTGAGAAGGCTATGTGAAAATAAGAGAATGGTATTTTTTCGTGTTTTTGAAAAATGCTAATTTCAATATTGCGCCCTCGTGCAGGTCTAGCCGAAAATTCTGAGTACGCAGATTTCTTTCCCCAACCTTTCAGAAGGATATGTAAAAATATGAGAATGGTATTTTTTCGTGTTTTTGTAAAATGCTAATTTTAATATTGTGCTTTTGTGTAGGTCTAGCCAAAAATTCTGAGTACGCAGATTTCTTTTTCCAACCTTTCAGAAAGCTATGTGAAAATATGAGAATGGTATTTTTCCGTGTTTTTGAAAAATCCTAATATTAATATTGCGCAATCGTGCAGGTCTAGCCGAAAATTCTGAGTACGCAGATTTCTTTTTCCAACCTTTCAGAAAGCTATGTGAAAATATGAGAAAGGTATTTTTTCGTGTTTTTGAAAAATGGTAATTTTAATATTGCGCCTTCGTGCAGGTCTAGCCGAAATTTCTGAGTACGCAGATTTCTTTCCCCAACCTTTCAGAAGAATATGTAAAAATATGAGAATGGTATTTTTTCGTGTTTTTGTAAAATGCTTATTTTAATATTGTGCTTTTGTGCAGGTCTAGCCGAAAATACTGAGTACGCAGATTTCTTTTTCCAACCTTTCAGAAAGCTATGTGAAAATATGAGAATGGTATTTTTCCGTGTTATTGAAAAATCCTAATATTAATATTGCGCAATCGTTCAGGTCTAGCCGAAAATTCTGAGTACGCAGATTTCTTTTTCCAACCTTTCAGAAAGCTATGTGAAAATATGAGAAAGGTATTTTTTCGTGTTTTTGAAAAATGGTAATTTTAATATTGCGCCTTCGTGCAGGTCTAGCCGAAATTTCTGAGTACACAGATTTCTTTCCCCAACCTTTCAGAAGGATATGTAAAAATATGAGAATGGTATTTTTTCGTGTTTTTGAAAAATGCTAATTTCAATATTGCGCCTTCGTGCAGGTCTAGCCGAAAATTCTGAGTACGCAAATTTCTTTCCCCAACCTTTGGGAAGGCTATGTGAAAATATGGAAATGGTATTTTTTCGTGTTTTTGAAAAATGCTAATATTAATATTGCGCCATCGTGCAGGTCTAGCCGGAAATTCTGAGTACGCAGATTTCTTCTTCCAACCTTTCAGAAGGCTATGTGAAAATATGAAAATGGTATATTTGCGTGTTTTTGAAAAATACTAATATTAATATTGCGCCTTCGTGCAGGTCTAGCCGAAAATTCTGAGTACGCAGATTTCTTTCCCCAACCTTTGAGAAGGCTATGTGAAAATATGAGAATGGTATTTTTTCGTGTTTTTGAAAAATACTAATATTAATATTGCGCAATCGTGCAGGTCTAGCCGAAAATTCTGAGTACGCTTTATTTTTTTTTTCAACCTTTCAGAAAGCTATGTGAAAATATGAGAAAGGTATTTTTTCGTGTTTTTGAAAAATGCTAATATTAATATTGCGCCATCGTGCAGGTCTAGCCGGAAATTCTGAGTACGCAGATTTCTTCTTCCAACCTTTCAGAAGGCTATGTGAAAATATGAAAATGGTATATTTGCGTGTTTTTGAAAAATACTAATATTAATATTGCGCCTTCGTGCAGGTCTAGCCGAAAATTCTGAGTACGCAGATTTCTTTCCCCAACCTTTGAGAAGGCTATGTGAAAATATGAGAATGGTATTTTTTCGTGTTTTTGAAAAATACTAATATTAATATTGCGCCATTGTGCAGGTCTAGCCGAAAATTCTGAGTACGCAGATTTCTTTCCCCAACAATTGAGAAGGCTATGTGAAAATATGAAAATGGTATTTTTGCGTGTTCTTGAAAAATACTAATATTAATATTGCGCCATCGTGCAGGTCTAGCCGAAAATTCTGGGTACGCAGATTTCTTTCCCCAACCTTTGAGAAGGCTATGTGAAAATATGAGAATGGTATTTTTTCGTGTTTTTGAAAAATACTAATATTAATATTGCGCAATCGTGCAGGTCTAGCCGAAAATTCTGAGTACGCAAATTTCTTTCCCCAACCTTTGGGAAGGCTATGTGAAAATATGGAAATGGTATTTTTTCGTGTTTTTGAAAAATGCTAATATTAATATTGCGCCATCGTGCAGGTCTAGCCGGAAATTCTGAGTACGCAGATTTCTTCTTCCAACCTTTCAGAAGGCTATGTGAAAATATGAAAATGGTATATTTGCGTGTTTTTGAAAAATACTAATATTAATATTGCGCCTTCGTGCAGGTCTAGCCGAAAATTCTGAGTACGCAGATTTCTTTCCCCAACCTTTGAGAAGGCTATGTGAAAATATGAGAATGGTATTTTTTCGTGTTTTTGAAAAATACTAATATTAATATTGCGCAATCGTGCAGGTCTAGCCGAAAATTCTGAGTACGCAAATTTCTTTCCCCAACCTTTGGGAAGGCTATGTGAAAATATGGAAATGGTATTTTTTCGTGTTTTTGAAAAATGCTAATATTAATATTGCGCCATCGTGCAGGTCTAGCCGGAAATTCTGAGTACGCAGATTTCTTCTTCCAACCTTTCAGAAGGCTATGTGAAAATATGAAAATGGTATATTTGCGTGTTTTTGAAAAATACTAATATTAATATTGCGCCTTCGTGCAGGTCTAGCCGAAAATTCTGAGTACGCAGATTTCTTTCCCCAACCTTTGAGAAGGCTATGTGAAAATATGAGAATGGTATTTTTTCGTGTTTTTGAAAAATACTAATATTAATATTGCGCCATTGTGCAGGTCTAGCCGAAAATTCTGAGTACGCAGATTTCTTTCCCCAACAATTGAGAAGGCTATGTGAAAATATGAAAATGGTATTTTTGCGTGTTCTTGAAAAATACTAATATTAATATTGCGCCATCGTGCAGGTCTAGCCGAAAATTCTGGGTACGCAGATTTCTTTCCCCAACCTTTGAGATAGCTATGTGAAAATATGAAAATAGTATTTTTGCGTGTTCTTGAAAAATACTAATATTAATATTGCGCAATCGTGCAGGTCTAGCCGAAAATTCTGAGTACGCAGATTTCTTTTTCCAAACTTTCAGAAAGCTATGTGAAAATATGAGAAAGGTATTTTTTCGTGTTTTTGAAAAATGCTAATATTAATATTGCGCCATCGTGCAGGTCTAGCCGAAAATTCTGAGTACGCAGATTTCTTTCCCCAACCTTTGAGAAGGCTATGTGAAAATAAGAGAATGGTATTTTTTCGTGTTTTTGAAAAATGCTAATTTCAATATTGCGCCCTCGTGCAGGTCTAGCCGAAAATTCTGAGTACGCAGATTTCTTTCCCCAACCTTTGAGAAAGCTATGTGAAAATATGAGAATGGTATTTTTTCGTGTTTTTGAAAAATACTAATATTAATATTGCGCAATCGTGCAGGTCTAGCCGAAAATTCTGAGTACGCAGATTTCTTTTTCCAACCTTTCAGAAAGCTATGTGAAAATATGAGAAAGGTATTTTTTCGTGTTTTTGAAAAATGGTAATTTTAATATTGCGCCTTCGTGCAGGTCTAGCCGAAATTTCTGAGTACGCAGATTTCTTTCCCCAACCTTTCAGAAGGATATGTAAAAATATGAGAATGGTATTTTTTCGTGTTTTTGAAAAATGCTAATTTCAATATTGCGCCTTCGTGCAGGTCTAGCCGAAAATTCTGAGTACGCAGAATTCTTTCCCCAACCTTTGAGAAGGCTATGTGAAAATATGAGAATGGTATTTTTTCGTGTTTTTGAAAAATGGTAATTTTAATATTGCGCCTTCGTGCAGGTCTAGCCGAAATTTCTGAGTACGCAGATTTCTTTCCCCAACCTTTCAGAAGGATATGTGAAAATATGAGAAAGGTATTTTTTCGTGTTTTTGAAAAATGCTAATATTAATATTGCGCCATCGTGCAGGTCTAGCCGAAAATTCTGAGTACGCAGATTTCTTTCCCCAACCTTTGAGAAGGCTATGTAAAAATAAGAGAATGGTATTTTTTCGTGTTTTTGAAAAATGCTAATTTCAATATTGCGCCCTCGTGCAGGTCTAGCCGAAAATTCTGAGTACGCAGATTTCTTTCCCCAACCTTTCAGAAGGATATGTAAAAATATGAGAATGGTATTTTTTCGTGTTTTTGTAAAATGCTAATTTTAATATTGTGCTTTTGTGTAGGTCTAGCCAAAAATTCTGAGTACGCAGATTTCTTTTTCCAACCTTTCAGAAAGCTATGTGAAAATATGAGAATGGTATTTTTCCGTGTTTTTGAAAAATCCTAATATTAATATTGCGCAATCGTGCAGGTCTAGCCGAAAATTCTGAGTACGCAGATTTCTTTTTCCAACCTTTCAGAAAGCTATGTGAAAATATGAGAAAGGTATTTTTTCGTGTTTTTGAAAAATGGTAATTTTAATATTGCGCCTTCGTGCAGGTCTAGCCGAAATTTCTGAGTACGCAGATTTCTTTCCCCAACCTTTCAGAAGAATATGTAAAAATATGAGAATGGTATTTTTTCGTGTTTTTGTAAAATGCTTATTTTAATATTGTGCTTTTGTGCAGGTCTAGCCGAAAATACTGAGTACGCAGATTTCTTTTTCCAACCTTTCAGAAAGCTATGTGAAAATATGAGAATGGTATTTTTCCGTGTTATTGAAAAATCCTAATATTAATATTGCGCAATCGTGCAGGTCTAGCCGAAAATTCTGAGTACGCAGATTTCTTTTTCCAACCTTTCAGAAAGCTATGTGAAAATATGAGAAAGGTATTTTTTCGTGTTTTTGAAAAATGGTAATTTTAATATTGCGCCTTCGTGCAGGTCTAGCCGAAATTTCTGAGTACACAGATTTCTTTCCCCAACCTTTCAGAAGGATATGTAAAAATATGAGAATGGTATTTTTTCGTGTTTTTGAAAAATGCTAATTTCAATATTGCGCCTTCGTGCAGGTCTAGCCGAAAATTCTGAGTACGCAAATTTCTTTCCCCAACCTTTGGGAAGGCTATGTGAAAATATGGAAATGGTATTTTTTCGTGTTTTTGAAAAATGCTAATATTAATATTGCGCCATCGTGCAGGTCTAGCCGGAAATTCTGAGTACGCAGATTTCTTCTTCCAACCTTTCAGAAGGCTATGTGAAAATATGAAAATGGTATATTTGCGTGTTTTTGAAAAATACTAATATTAATATTGCGCCTTCGTGCAGGTCTAGCCGAAAATTCTGAGTACGCAGATTTCTTTCCCCAACCTTTGAGAAGGCTATGTGAAAATATGAGAATGGTATTTTTTCGTGTTTTTGAAAAATACTAATATTAATATTGCGCAATCGTGCAGGTCTAGCCGAAAATTCTGAGTACGCTTTATTTTTTTTTTCAACCTTTCAGAAAGCTATGTGAAAATATGAGAAAGGTATTTTTTCGTGTTTTTGAAAAATGCTAATATTAATATTGCGCCATCGTGCAGGTCTAGCCGAAAATTCTGAGTACGCAGATTTCTTTCCCCAACCTTTGAGAAGGCTATGTGAAAATATGAGAATGGGATTATTTCGTGTTTTTGAAAAATGCTAATATTAATATTGCGCCATTGTGCAGGTCTAGCCGAAAATTCTGAGTACGCAGATTTCTTTCCCCAACAATTGAGAAGGCTATGTGAAAATATGAAAATGGTATTTTTGCGTGTTCTTGAAAAATACTAATATTAATATTGCGCCATCGTGCAGGTCTAGCCGAAAATTCTGGGTACGCAGATTTCTTTCCCCAACCTTTGAGATAGCTATGTGAAAATATGAAAATAGTATTTTTGCGTGTTCTTGAAAAATACTAATATTAATATTGCGCAATCGTGCAGGTCTAGCCGAAAATTCTGAGTACGCAGATTTCTTTTTCCAACCTTTCAGAAAGCTATGTGAAAATATGAGAAAGGTATTTTTTCGTGTTTTTGAAAAATGCTAGTATTAATATTGCGCCATCGTGCAGGTCTAGCCGAAAATTCTGAGTACGCAGATTTCTTTCCCCAATCTTTGAGAAGGCTATGTGAAAATATGAGAATGGTATTTTTTCGTGTTTTTGAAAAATGCTAATATTAATATTGCGCCATTGTGCAGGTCTAGCCGAAAATTCTGAGTACGCAGATTTCTTTTCCCAACCATTGAGAAGGCTATGTGAAAATATGAAAATGGTATTTTTTGCGTGTTCTTGAAAAATACTAATATTAATATTGCGCCATCGTGCAGGTCTAGCCGAAAATTCTGGGTACGCAGATTTCTTTCCCCAACCTTTGAGAAAGCTATGTGAAAATATGAAAATGGTATATTTGCGTGTTCTTGAAAAATACTAATATTAATATTGCGCCATCGTGCAGGTCTAGCCGAAAATTCTGAGTACGCAGATTTCTTTCCCCAACCTTTAAGAAGGCTATGTGAAAATATGAGAATGGTATATTTGCGTGTTTTTGAAAAATGCTAATTTTAATATTGCGCCATCGTGCAGGTCTAGCCGAAAATTCAGAGTACGCAGATTTCTTTCCCAAACCTTTGAGAAGGCTATGTGAAAATATGAGAATGGTATTTTTTCGTGTTTCTGAAAAATGCTAATTTTAATATTGCGCCATCGTGCAGGTCTAGCCGAAAATTCTGAGTACGCAGATTTCTTCTTCCAACCTTTGAGAAGGCTATGTGAAAATATGAGAATGGTATTGTGTCGTGTTTTTGAAAAATGCTAATATTAATATTGCGCCATCGTGCAGGTCTAGCCGAAAATTCTGAGTACGCAGATTTCTTTCCCCAACCTTTGAGAAGGCTATGTGAAAATAAGAGAATGGTTTTTTTTCGTGTTTTTGAAAAATGCTAATTTCAATATTGCGCCCTCGTGCAGGTCTAGCCGAAAATTCTGAGTACGCAGATTTCTTTCCCCAACCTTTGAGAAAGCTATGTGAAAATATGAGAATGGTATTTTTTCGTGTTTTTGAAAAATACTAATATTAATATTGTGCAATCGTGCAGGTCTAGCCGAAAATTCTGAGTACGCAGATTTCTTTTTCCAACCTTTCAGAAAGCTATGTGAAAATATGAGAAAGGTATTTTTTCGTGTTTTTGAAAAATGCTAGTATTAATATTGCGCCATCGTGCAGGTCTAGCCGAAAATTCTGAGTACGCAGATTTCTTTCCCCAACCTTTGAGAAGGCTATGTGAAAATATGAGAATGGTATTTTTTCGTGTTTTTGAAAAATGCTAATATTAATATTGCGCCATTGTGCAGGTCTAGCCGAAAATTCTGAGTACGCAGATTTCTTTTCCCAACCTTTGAGAAAGCTATGTGAAAATATGAAAATGGTATTTTTGCGTGTTCTTGAAAAATACTAATATTAATATTGCGCCATCGTGCAGGTCTAGCCGAAAATTCTGAGTACGCAGATTTCTTTCCCCAACCTTTAAGAAGGCTATGTGAAAATATGAGAATGGTATTGTGTCGTGTTTTTGAAAAATGCTAATATTAATATTGCGCCATCGTGCAGGTCTAGCCGAAAATTCTGAGTACGCAGATTTCTTTCCCAAACCTTTGAGAAGGCTATGTGAAAATATGAGAATGGTATTTTTTCGTGTTTCTGAAAAATGCTAATTTAAATATTGCGCCATCGTGCAGGTCTAGCCGAAAATTCTGAGTACGCAGATTTCTTTCCCCAACCTTTCAGAAGGATATGTAAAAATATGAGAATGGTATTTTTTCGTGTTTTTGAAAAATGCTAATTTCAATATTGCGCCTTCGTGCAGGTCTAGCCGAAAATTCTGAGTACGCAAATTTCTTTCCCCAACCTTTGGGAAGGCTATGTGAAAATATGGAAATGGTATTTTTTCGTGTTTTTGAAAAATGCTAATATTAATATTGCGCCATCGTGCAGGTCTAGCCGGAAATTCTGAGTACGCAGATTTCTTCTTCCAACCTTTCAGAAGGCTATGTGAAAATATGAAAATGGTATATTTGCGTGTTTTTGAAAAATACTAATATTAATATTGCGCCTTCGTGCAGGTCTAGCCGAAAATTCTGAGTACGCAGATTTCTTTCCCCAACCTTTGAGAAGGCTATGTGAAAATATGAGAATGGTATTTTTTCGTGTTTTTGAAAAATACTAATATTAATATTGCGCAATCGTGCAGGTCTAGCCGAAAATTCTGAGTACGCTTTATTTTTTTTTTCAACCTTTCAGAAAGCTATGTGAAAATATGAGAAAGGTATTTTTTCGTGTTTTTGAAAAATGCTAATATTAATATTGCGCCATCGTGCAGGTCTAGCCGAAAATTCTGAGTACGCAGATTTCTTTCCCCAACCTTTGAGAAGGCTATGTGAAAATATGAGAATGGGATTATTTCGTGTTTTTGAAAAATGCTAATATTAATATTGCGCCATTGTGCAGGTCTAGCCGAAAATTCTGAGTACGCAGATTTCTTTCCCCAACAATTGAGAAGGCTATGTGAAAATATGAAAATGGTATTTTTGCGTGTTCTTGAAAAATACTAATATTAATATTGCGCCATCGTGCAGGTCTAGCCGAAAATTCTGGGTACGCAGATTTCTTTCCCCAACCTTTGAGATAGCTATGTGAAAATATGAAAATAGTATTTTTGCGTGTTCTTGAAAAATACTAATATTAATATTGCGCAATCGTGCAGGTCTAGCCGAAAATTCTGAGTACGCAGATTTCTTTTTCCAAACTTTCAGAAAGCTATGTGAAAATATGAGAAAGGTATTTTTTCGTGTTTTTGAAAAATGCTAATATTAATATTGCGCCATCGTGCAGGTCTAGCCGAAAATTCTGAGTACGCAGATTTCTTTCCCCAACCTTTGAGAAGGCTATGTGAAAATAAGAGCATGGTATTTTTTCGTGTTTTTGAAAAATGCTAATTTCAATATTGCGCCCTCGTGCAGGTCTAGCCGAAAATTCTGAGTACGCAGATTTCTTTCCCCAACCTTTGAGAAAGCTATGTGAAAATATGAGAATGGTATTTTTTCGTGTTTTTGAAAAATACTAATATTAATATTGTGCAATCGTGCAGGTCTAGCCGAAAATTCTGAGTACGCAGATTTCTTTTTCCAACCTTTCAGAAAGCTATGTGAAAATATGAGAAAGGTATTTTTTCGTGTTTTTGAAAAATGCTAGTATTAATATTGCGCCATCGTGCAGGTCTAGCCGAAAATTCTGAGTACGCAGATTTCTTTCCCCAACCTTTGAGAAGGCTATGTGAAAATATGAGAATGGTATTTTTTCGTGTTTTTGAAAAATGCTAATATTAATATTGCGCCATTGTGCAGGTCTAGCCGAAAATTCTGAGTACGCAGATTTCTTTTCCCAACCATTGAGAAGGCTATGTGAAAATATGAAAATGGTATTTTTTGCGTGTTCTTGAAAAATACTAATATTAATATTGCGCCATCGTGCAGGTCTAGCCGAAAATTCTGGGTACGCAGATTTCTTTCCCCAACCTTTGAGAAAGCTATGTGAAAATATGAAAATGGTATTTTTTGCGTGTTCTTGAAAAATACTAATATTAATATTGTGCAATCGTGCAGGTCTAGCCGAAAATTCTGAGTACGCAGATTTCTTTTTCCAACCTTTCAGAAAGCTTTGTGAAAATATGAGAATGGTATTGTGTCGTGTTTTTGAAAAATGCTAATATTAATATTGCGCCATCGTGCAGGTCTAGCCGAAAATTCTGAGTACGCAGATTTCTTCTTCCAACCTTTGAGAAGGCTATGTGAAAATATGAGAATGGTATTGTGTCGTGTTTTTGAAAAATGCTAATATTAATATTGCGCCATCGTGCAGGTCTAGCCGAAAATTCTGAGTACGCAGATTTCTTTTTCCAACCTTTCAGAAAGCTATGTGAAAATATGAGAAAGGTATTTTTTCGTGTTTTTGAAAAATGCTACTTTTAATATTGCGCCATCGTGCAGGTCTAGCCGAAAATTCTGGGTACGCAGATTTCTTTCCCCAACCTTTGAGAAAGCTATGTGAAAATATGAAAATGGTATTTTTGCGTGTTCTTGAAAAATACTAATATTAATATTGCGCAATCGTGCAGGTCTAGCCGAAAATTCTGAGTACGCAGATTTCTTCTTCCAACCTTTCAGAAGGCTATGTGAAAATATAAGAATGGTATTGTGTCGTGTTTTTGAAAAATGCTAATATTAATATTGCGCCATCGTGCAGGTCTAGCCGAAAATTCTGAGTACGCAGATTTCTTTTTCCAACCTTTCAGAAAGCTATGTGAAAATATGAGAAAGGTATTTTTTCGTGTTTTTGAAAAATGCTAATATTAATATTGCGCCATCGTGCAGGTCTAGCCGAAAATTCTGGGTACGCAGATTTCTTTCCCCAACCTTTGAGAAAGCTATGTGAAAATATGAAAATGGTATTTTTGCGTGTTCTTGAAAAATACTAATATTAATATTGCGCAATCGTGCAGGTCTAGCCGAAAATTCTGAGTACGCAGATTTCTTCTTCCAACCTTTCAGAAGGCTATGTGAAAATATGAGAATGGTATTGTGTCGTGTTTTTGAAAAATGCTAATATTAATATTGCGCCATCGTGCAGGTCTAGCCGAAAATTCTGAGTACGCAGATTTCTTTTTCCAACCTTTCAGAAAGCTATGTGAAAATATGAGAAAGGTATTTTTTCGTGTTTTTGAAAAATGCTACTTTTAATATTGCGCCATCGTGCAGGTCTAGCCGAAAATTCTGGGTACGCAGATTTCTTTCCCCAACCTTTGAGAAAGCTATGTGAAAATATGAAAATGGTATTTTTGCGTGTTCTTGAAAAATACTAATATTAATATTGCGCAATCGTGCAGGTCTAGCCGAAAATTCTGAGTACGCAGATTTCTTCTTCCAACCTTTCAGAAGGCTATGTGAAAATATGAGAATGGTATTTTTTCGTGTTTTTGAAAAATGCTAATATTAATATTGCGCCATCGTGCAGGTCTAGCCGAAAATTCTGAGTACGCAGATTTCTTTTTCCAACCTTTCAGAAAGCTATGTGAAAATATGAGAAAGGTATTTTTTCGTGTTTTTGAAAAATGCTACTTTTAATATTGCGCCATCGTGCAGGTCTAGCCGAAAATTCTGGGTACGCAGATTTCTTTCCCCAACCTTTGAGAAAGCTATGTGAAAATATGAAAATGGTATTTTTGCGTGTTCTTGAAAAATACTAATATTAATATTGCGCAATCGTGCAGGTCTAGCCGAAAATTCTGAGTACGCAGATTTCTTCTTCCAACCTTTCAGAAGGCTATGTGAAAATATAAGAATGGTATTGTGTCGTGTTTTTGAAAAATGCTAATATTAATATTGCGCCATCGTGCAGGTCTAGCCGAAAATTCTGAGTACGCAGATTTCTTTTTCCAACCTTTCAGAAAGCTATGTGAAAATATGAGAAAGGTATTTTTTCGTGTTTTTGAAAAATGCTAATATTAATATTGCGCCATCGTGCAGGTCTAGCCGAAAATTCTGAGTACGCAGATTTCTTTTTCCAACCTTTCAGAAAGCTATGTGAAAATATGAGAATGGTATTATTTCGTGTTTTTGAAAAATGCTAATATTAATATTGCGCCATTGTGCAGGTCTAGCCGAAAATTCTGAGTACGCAGATTTCTTTCCCCAACCTTTGAGAAAGCTATGTGAAAATATGAAAATGGTATTTTTGCGTGTTCTTGAAAAATACTAATATTAATATTGTGCCATCGTGCAGGTCTAGCCGAAAATTCTGAGTACGCAGATTTCTTTCCCCAACCATTGAGAAGGCTATGTGAAAATATGAAAATGGTATTTTTTGCGTGTTCTTGAAAAATACTAATATTAATATTGTGCAATCGTGCAGGTCTAGCCGAAAATTCTGAGTACGCAGATTTCTTTTTCCAACCTTTCAGAAAGCTATGTGAAAATATGAGAAAGGTATTTTTTCGTATTTTTGAAAAATGCTAATATTAATATTGCGCCATCGTGCAGGTCTAGCCGAAAATTCTGAGTACGCAGATTTCTTTCCCCAACCATTGAGAAGGCTATGTGAAAATATGAAAATGGTATTTTTTGCGTGTTCTTGAAAAATACTAATATTAATATTGTGCAATCGTGCAGGTCTAGCCGAAAATTCTGAGTACGCAGATTTCTTTCCCCAACCTTTGAGAAAGCTATGTGAAAATATGAAAATGGTATTTTTGCGTGTTCTTGAAAAATACTAATATTAATATTGCGCAATCGTGCAGGTCTAGCCGAAAATTCTGAGTACGCAGATTTCTTCTTCCAACCTTTCAGAAGGCTATGTGAAAATATGAGAATGGTATTGTGTCGTGTTTTTGAAAAATGCTAATATTAATATTGCGCCATCGTGCAGGTCTAGCCGAAAATTCTGAGTACGCAGATTTCTTTTTCCAACCTTTCAGAAAGCTATGTGAAAATATGAGAATGGTATTATTTCGTGTTTTTGAAAAATGCTAATATTAATATTGCGCCATCGTGCAGGTCTAGCCGAAAATTCTGAGTACGCAGATTTCTTTTTCCAACCTTTCAGAAAGCTATGTGAAAATATGAGAATGGTATTATTTCGTGTTTTTGAAAAATGCTAATATTAATATTGCGCCATTGTGCAGGTCTAGCCGAAAATTCTGAGTACGCAGATTTCTTTCCCCAACCTTTGAGAAAGCTATGTGAAAATATGAAAATGGTATTTTTGCGTGTTCTTGAAAAATACTAATATTAATATTGTGCCATCGTGCAGGTCTAGCCGAAAATTCTGAGTACGCAGATTTCTTTCCCCAACCATTGAGAAGGCTATGTGAAAATATGAAAATGGTATTTTTTGCGTGTTCTTGAAAAATACTAATATTAATATTGTGCAATCGTGCAGGTCTAGCCGAAAATTCTGAGTACGCAGATTTCTTTCCCCAACCTTTGAGAAAGCTATGTGAAAATATGAAAATGGTATTTTTGCGTGTTCTTGAAAAATACTAATATTAATATTGCGCAATCGTGCAGGTCTAGCCGAAAATTCTGAGTACGCAGATTTCTTCTTCCAACCTTTCAGAAGGCTATGTGAAAATATGAGAATGGTATTGTGTCGTGTTTTTGAAAAATGCTAATATTAATATTGCGCCATCGTGCAGGTCTAGCCGAAAATTCTGAGTACGCAGATTTCTTTTTCCAACCTTTCAGAAAGCTATGTGAAAATATGAGAATGGTATTATTTCGTGTTTTTGAAAAATGCTAATATTAATATTGCGCCATTGTGCAGGTCTAGCCGAAAATTCTGAGTACGCAGATTTCTTTCCACAACCTTTGAAAAAGCTATGTGAAAATATGAAAATGGTATTTTTGCGTGTTCTTGAAAAATACTAATATTAATATTGTGCCATCGTGCAGGTCTAGCCGAAAATTCTGAGTACGCAGATTTCTTTCCCCAACCATTGAGAAGGCTATGTGAAAATATGAAAATGGTATTTTTTGCGTGTTCTTGAAAAATACTAATATTAATATTGCGCAATCGTGCAGGTCTAGCCGAAAATTCTGAGTACGCAGATTTCTTCTTCCAACCTTTCAGAAGGCTATGTGAAAATATGAGAATGGTATTGTGTCGTGTTTTTGAAAAATGCTAATATTAATATTGCGCCATCGTGCAGGTCTAGCCGAAAATTCTGAGTACGCAGATTTCTTTTTCCAACCTTTCAGAAAGCTATGTGAAAATATGAGAATGGTATTATTTCGTGTTTTTGAAAAATGCTAATATTAATATTGCGCCATTGTGCAGGTCTAGCCGAAAATTCTGAGTACGCAGATTTCTTTCCCCAACCTTTGAGAAAGCTATGTGAAAATATGAAAATGGTATTTTTTGCGTGTTCTTGAAAAATACTAATATTAATATTGTGCAATCGTGCAGGTCTAGCCGAAAATTCTGAGTACGCAGATTTCTTTCCCCAACCTTTGAGAAAGCTATGTGAAAATATGAAAATGGTATTTTTGCGTGTTCTTGAAAAATACTAATATTAATATTGCGCAATCGTGCAGGTCTAGCCGAAAATTCTGAGTACGCAGATTTCTTCTTCCAACCTTTCAGAAGGCTATGTGAAAATATGAGAATGGTATTGTGTCGTGTTTTTGAAAAATGCTAATATTAATATTGCGCCATCGTGCAGGTCTAGCCGAAAATTCTGAGTACGCAGATTTCTTTTTCCAACCTTTCAGAAAGCTATGTGAAAATATGAGAATGGTATTATTTCGTGTTTTTGAAAAATGCTAATATTAATATTGCGCCATCGTGCAGGTCTAGCCGAAAATTCTGAGTACGCAGATTTCTTTTTCCAACCTTTCAGAAAGCTATGTGAAAATATGAGAAAGGTATTTTTTCGTGTTTTTGAAAAATGCTAATATTAATATTGCGCCATCGTGCAGGTCTAGCCGAAAATTCTGAGTACGCAGATTTCTTTTTCCAACCTTTCAGAAAGCTATGTGAAAATATGAGAATGGTATTATTTCGTGTTTTTGAAAAATGCTAATATTAATATTGCGCCATTGTGCAGGTCTAGCCGAAAATTCTGAGTACGCAGATTTCTTTCCCCAACCTTTGAGAAAGCTATGTGAAAATATGAAAATGGTATTTTTGCGTGTTCTTGAAAAATACTAATATTAATATTGTGCCATCGTGCAGGTCTAGCCGAAAATTCTGAGTACGCAGATTTCTTTCCCCAACCATTGAGAAGGCTATGTGAAAATATGAAAATGGTATTTTTTGCGTGTTCTTGAAAAATACTAATATTAATATTGTGCAATCGTGCAGGTCTAGCCGAAAATTCTGAGTAGGCAGATTTCTTTCCCCAACCTTTGAGAAAGCTATGTGAAAATATGAAAATGGTATTTTTGCGTGTTCTTGAAAAATACTAATATTAATATTGCGCAATCGTGCAGGTCTAGCCGAAAATTCTGAGTACGCAGATTTCTTCTTCCAACCTTTCAGAAGGCTATGTGAAAATATGAGAATGGTATTGTGTCGTGTTTATGAAAAATGCTAATATTAATAGTGCGCCATCGTGCAGGTCTAGCCGAAAATTCTGAGTACGCAGATTTCTTTTTCCAACCTTTCAGAAAGCTATGTGAAAATATGAGAATGGTATTATTTCGTGTTTTTGAAAAATGCTAATATTAATATTGCGCCATTGTGCAGGTCTAGCCGAAAATTCTGAGTACGCAGATTTCTTTCCCCAACCTTTGAGAAAGCTATGTGAAAATATGAAAATGGTATTTTTGCGTGTTCTTGAAAAATACTAATATTAATATTGTGCCATCGTGCAGGTCTAGCCGAAAATTCTGAGTACGCAGATTTCTTTCCCCAACCATTGAGAAGGCTATGTGAAAATATGAAAATGGTATTTTTTGCGTGTTCTTGAAAAATACTAATATTAATATTGTGCAATCGTGCAGGTCTAGCCGAAAATTCTGAGTACGCAGATTTCTTTTTCCAACCTTTCAGAAAGCTATGTGAAAATATGAGAAAGGTATTTTTTCGTATTTTTGAAAAATGCTAATATTAATATTGCGCCATCGTGCAGGTCTAGCCGAAAATTCTGAGTACGCAGATTTCTTTCCCCAACCTTTGAGAAGGCTATGTGAAAATAAGAGAATGGTATTTTTTCGTGTTTTTGAAAAATGCTAATTTCAATATTGCGCCCTCGTGCAGGTCTAGCCGAAAATTCTGAGTACGCAGATTTCTTTCCCCAACCTTTGAGAAAGCTATGTGAAAATATGAGAATGGTATTTTTTCGTGTTTTTGAAAAATGCTAATATTAATATCGCGCCATTGTGCAGGTCTAGCCGAAAATTCTGAGTACGCAGATTTCTTTCCCCAACCATTGAGAAGGCTATGTGAAAATATGAAAATGGTATTTTTTGCGTGTTCTTGAAAAATACTAATATTAATATTGTGCAATCGTGCAGGTCTAGCCGAAAATTCTGAGTACGCAGATTTCTTTTTCCAACCTTTCAGAAAGCTATGTGAAAATATGAGAAAGGTATTTTTTCGTATTTTTGAAAAATGCTAATATTAATGTTGCGCCATCGTGCAGGTCTAGCCGAAAATTCTGAGTACGCAGATTTCTTTCCCCAACCTTTGGGAAGGCTATGTGAAAATAAGAGAATGGTATTTTTTCGTGTTTTTGAAAAATGCTAATTTCAATATTGCGCCATCGTGCAGGTCTAGCCGAAAATTCTGAGTACGCAGATTTCTTTCCCCAACCTTTCAGAAGGCTATGTGAAAATATGAGAATGGTATTTTTTCGTGTTTTTGAAAAATGCTAATTTCAATACTGCGCCCTCGTGCAGGTCTAGCCGAAAATTCTGAGTACGCAGATTTCTTTCCCCAACCTTTGAGAAAGCTATGTGAAAATATGAGAATGGTATTTTTTCGTGTTTTTGAAAAATTCTAATATTAATATCGCGCCATTGTGCAGGTCTAGCCGAAAATTCTGAGTACGCAGATTTCTTTCCCCAACCATTGAGAAGGCTATGTGAAAATATGAAAATGGTATTTTTTGCGTGTTCTTGAAAAATACTAATATTAATATTGTGCAATCGTGCAGGTCTAGCCGAAAATTCTGAGTACGCAGATTTCTTTCCCCAACCTTTGAGAAAGCTATGTGAAAATATGAGAATGGTATTTTTTCGTGTTTTTGAAAAATACTAATATTAATATTGTGCAATCGTGCAGGTCTAGCCGAAAATTCTGAGTACGCAGATTTCTTTTTCCAACCTTTCAGAAAGCTATGTGAAAATATGAGAAAGGTATTTTTTCGTGTTTTTGAAAAATGCTAGTATTAATATTGCGCCATCGTGCAGGTCTAGCCGAAAATTCTGAGTACGCAGATTTCTTTCCCCAACCTTTGAGAAGGCTATGTGAAAATATGAGAATGGTATTTTTTCGTGTTTTTGAAAAATGCTAATATTAATATCGCGCCATTGTGCAGGTCTAGCCGAAAATTCTGAGTACGCAGATTTCTTTCCCCAACCATTGAGAAGGCTATGTGAAAATATGAAAATGGTATTTTTTGCGTGTTCTTGAAAAATACTAATATTAATATTGTGCAATCGTGCAGGTCTAGCCGAAAATTCTGAGTACGCAGATTTCTTTTTCCAACCTTTCAGAAAGCTTTGTGAAAATATGAGAAAGGTATTTTTTCGTATTTTTGAAAAATGCTAATATTAATATTGCGCCATCGTGCAGGTCTAGCCGAAAATTCTAAGTACGCAGATTTCTTTCCCCAACCTTTGAGAAAGCTATGTGAAAATATGAGACCTGCGCCATTGTGCAGGTCTAGCCGAAAATTCTGAGTACGCAGATTTCTTTCCCCAACCTTTGAGAAGGCTATGTGAAAATATGAGAATGGTATTTTTTCGTGTTTTTGAAAAATGCTAATATTAATATCGCGCCATTGTGCAGGTCTAGCCGAAAATTCTGAGTACGCAGATTTCTTTCCCCAACCATTGCGAAGGCTATGTGAAAATATGAAAATGGTATTTTTTGCGTGTTCTTGAAAAATACTAATATTAATATTGCGCCATCGTGCAGGTCTAGCCGAAAATTCTGGGTACGCAGATTTCTTTCCCCAACCTTTGAGAAAGCTATGTGAAAATATGAGAATGGTATTTTTTCGTGTTTTTGAAAAATGCTAATATTAATATTGCGACATCGTGTAGGTTTAGCCGAAAATTCTGAGTACGCAGATTTCTTTCCCCAACCTTTGAGAAAGCTATGTGAAAATATGAGACCTGCGCCATTGTGCAGGTCTAGCCGAAAATTCTGAGTACGCAGATTTCTTTCCCCAACCTTTGAGAAGGCTATGTGAAAATATGAGAATGGTATTTTTTCGTGTTTTTGAAAAATGCTAATATTAATATCGCGCCATTGTGCAGGTCTAGCCGAAAATTCTGAGTACGCAGATTTCTTTCCCCAACCATTGAGAAGGCTATGTGAAAATATGAAAATGGTATTTTTTGCGTGTTCTTGCAAAATACTAATATTAATATTGCGCCATCGTGCAGGTCTAGCCGAAAATTCTGGGTACGCAGATTTCTTTCCCCAACCTTTGAGAAAGCTATGTGAAAATATGAAAATGGTATTTTTGCGTGTTCTTGAAAAATACTAATATTAATATTGCGCAATCGTGCAGGTCTAGCCGAAAATTCTGAGTACGCAGATTTCTTTTTCCAACCTTTCAGAAAGCTATGAGAAAATATGAGAAAGGTATTTTTACGTGTTTTTGAAAAATGCTAATATTAATATTGCGCCATCGTGCAGGTCTAGCCGAAAATTCTGAGTACGCAGATTTCTTTCCCCAACCTTTGAGAAGGCTATGTGAAAATATGAGAATGGTATTTTTTCGTGTTTTTGAAAAATGCTAATTTCAATATTGCGCCCTCGTGCAGGTCTAGCCGAAAATTCTGAGTACGCAGATTTCTTTCCCCAACCTTTGAGAAAGCTATGTGAAAATATGAGAATGGTATTTTTTCGTGTTTTTGAAAAATACTAATATTAATATTGTGCAATCGTGCAGGTCTTGCCGAAAATTCTGAGTACGCAGATTTCTTTTTCCAACCTTTCAGAAAGCTATGTGAAAATATGAGAAAGGTATTTTTTCGTGTTTTTGAAAAATGCTAGTATTGATATTGCGCCATCGTGCAGGTCTAGCCGAAAATTCTGAGTACGCAGATTTCTTTCCCCAACCTTTGAGAAGGCTATGTGAAAATATGAGAATGGTATTTTTTCGTGTTTTTGAAAAATGCTAATATCAATATCGCGCCATTGTGCAGGTCTAGCCGAAAATTCTGAGTACGCAGATTTCTTTCCCCAACCATTGAGAAGGCTATGTGAAAATATGAAAATGGTATTTTTGCGTGTTCTTGAAAAATACTAATATTAATATTGCGCCATCGTGCAGGTCTAGCCGAAAATTCTGAGAACGCAGATTTCTTTCCCCAACCTTTGAGAAGGCTATGTGAAAATATGAGAATGGTATTTTTTCGTGTTTTTGAAAAATGCTAATATTAATATTGCGCCATCGTGCAGGTCTAGCCGAAAATTCTGAGTACGCAGATTTCTTTCCCCAACCTTTGAGAAGGCTATGTGAAAATATGAGAATGGTATTTTTTCGTGTTTTTTGAAAAATGCTAATATTAATATTGCGCTATCGGGCAGGTCTAGCCGAAAATTCTGAGTACGCAGATTTCTTCTTCCAACCTTTCAGAAGGCTATGTGAAAATATGAAAATGGTATTTTTTCGTGTTTTTGAAAAATGCTAATATTATTATTGCGCTATCGTGCAGGACTAGCCGAAAATTCTGAGAACACAGATTTCTTTCCCCAACCTTTGAGAAGGCTATGTGAAAATATGAAAATGGAATTTCTGCGTGTTTTTGAAAAATACTTATATTAATATTGCGCCATCGTGCAGGTCTAGCCAAAAATTCTGAGTACGCAGATTTCTTTCCCCAACCTTTGAGAAGGCTATGTGAAAATTTGAGAATGGTATTTTATCGTGTTTTTGGAAGATGCTAATATTAATATTGCGCCATCGTGCAGGTTTAGCCGAAAATTCTGAGTACGCAGATTTCTTCTTCCAACCTTTCAGAAGGCTATGTGAAAATATGAAAATGGTATATTTGCGTGTTTTTGAAAAATGCTAATATTAATATTGCGCCTTCGTGCAGGTCTAGCCGAAAAATCTGAGTACGCAGATTTCTTCTTTCAACCTTTCAGAAGGCTATGTGAAAATATGAAAAAGGTATTTTTGAAAAATGCTAATATTAATATTGCGCCATCGTGCAGGTCTAGCCGAAAATTCTGAGTACGCAGATTTCTTTCCCCAACCTTTGAGAAGGCTATGTGAAAATAAGAAAATGGTATATTTGCGTGTTTTTGAAAAATGCTAATATTAATATTGCGCCTTCGTGCAGGTCTAGCCGAAAAATCTGAGTACGCAGATTTCTTCTTTCAACCTTTCAGAAGGCTATGTGAAAATATGAAAATGGTATATTTGCGTGTTTTTGAAAAATGCTAATATTAATATTGCGCCTTCGTGCAGGTCTAGCCGAAAATTCTGAGTACGCAGATTTCTTTCCCCAACCTTTCAGAAGGCTATGTAAAAATAAGAGAATGGTATTTTTCCGTGTTTTTGAAAAATGCTAATTTCAATATTGCGCCTTCGTGCAGGTCTAGCCGAAAATTCTGAGTACGCAGATTTCTTTCCCCAACCTTTCAGAAGGCTATGTAAAAATAAGAGAATGGTATTTTTTCGTGTTTTTGAAAAATGCTAATTTCAATATTGCGCCTTCGTGCAGGTCTAGCCGAAAATTCTGAGTACGCAGATTTCTTTCCCCAACCTTTGAGAAGGCTATGTGAAAATATGAAATTGGTATTGTGTCGTGTTTTTGAAAAATGCTAATATTAATATTGCGCCATCGTGCAGGTCTAGCCGAAAATTCTGAGTACGCAGATTTCTTTCCCCAACCTTTGAGAAGGCTATGTGAAAATAAGAAAATGGTATATTTGCGTGTTTTTGAAAAATGCTAATATTAATATTGCGCCTTCGTGCAGGTCTAGCCGAAAATTCTGAGTACGCAGATTTCTTTTTCCAACCTTTGAGAAAGCTATGTGAAAATATGAAAAAGGTATTTTTGAAAAATGCTAATATTAATATTGCGCCATCGTGCAGGTCTAGCCGAAAATTCTGAGTACGCAGATTTCTTTCCCCAACCTTTGAGAAGGCTATGTGAAAATAAGAAAATGGTATATTTGCGTGTTTTTGAAAAATGCTAATATTAATATTGCGCCTTCGTGCAGGTCTAGCCGAAAAATCTGAGTACGCAGATTTCTTCTTTCAACCTTTCAGAAGGCTATGTGAAAATATGAAAATGGTATATTTGCGTGTTTTTGAAAAATGCTAATATTAATATTGCGCCTTCGTGCAGGTCTAGCCGAAAATTCTGAGTACGCAGATTTCTTTCCCCAACCTTTCAGAAGGCTATGTAAAAATAAGAGAATGGTATTTTTCCGTGTTTTTGAAAAATGCTAATTTCAATATTGCGCCTTCGTGCAGGTCTAGCCGAAAATTCTGAGTACGCAGATTTCTTTCCCCAACCTTTGAGAAGGCTATGTGAAAATATGAGATTGGTATTGTGTCGTGTTTTTGAAAAATGCTAATATTAATATTGCGCCATCGTGCAGGTCTAGCCGAAAATTCTGAGTATGCAGATTTCTTTCCCCAACCTTTGAGAAGGCTATGTGAAAATAAGAAAATGGTATATTTGCGTGTTTTTGAAAAATGCTAATATTAATATTGCGCCTTCGTGCAGGTCTAGCCGAAAATTCTGAGTACGCAGATTTCTTTCCCCAACCTTTGAGAAGGCTATGTGAAAATATGAGAATGGTATTTTTTCGTGTTTTTGAAAAATGCTAATATTAATATTGCGCCATCGTGCAGGTCTAGCCGAAAATTCTTAGTACGCAAATTTCTTTCCCCAACCTTTGAGAAGGCTATGTGAAAATATGGAAATGGTATTTTTTCGTGTTTTTGAAAAATGCTAATATTAATATTGCGCCATCGTGCGGGTCTAGCCGGAAATTCTGAGTACGCAGATTTCTTCTTCCAACCTTTCAGAAGGCTATGTGAAAATATGAAAATGGTATATTTGCGTGTTCTTGAAAAATGCTAATATTAATATTGCGCCTTCGTGCAGGTCTAGTCAAAAATTCTGAGCACGCAGATTTCTTTCCCCAACCTTTGAGAAAGCTATGTGAAAATATGAGAATGGTATTTTTTCGTGTTTTTGAAAAATATTAATAATATTACAGCAGTCTGTTTATATCTGTGCCACAGTAAAACTCACTGAAGTTTCACAAAGGTTTTTGTTATCAAAATTCGAGTGCATATAGGACTTTCTGAAGAAAAGTGTTAGTAACCGCGGCAGTCTAAAGTACCGAGTGCTAAGTGACGTTGGAGCGAGCATCGTTCACTCCGTAGAAAGGAGAAACCAACATCTTGGTTTTACTTTCACTCAGCTGAAGTAAACAAGACAGCTAGTCGAAACAGTCGAAACGAACAAGAACGCAGCCGCAACAGAGACAGCAAGCCGATTAGCCTTGCAGGCTTGCATGCAACGTTGCATGCACCGAGCTCTGGCGCCCGCTAGTCGCAACTGAGAGCTCCGACAAAACTGATCTCTCTGTCGCATAGAGAGCCACCTGCTTTCGCTTGTTGGAGGTGACTGATTTAAAACTGCTAGCTACAATAGGCACGCGAGTTCTACGCGAATAAAGTACCAAGAGGCGTCATAGAATTACTATCGGTGGAGTAGTAATATATAAAAAACAAATTGAACCTGTCAGCACCTTTGAACGTATTGGGCAGGCTTCACAGAATAGGTTAAAACGTTCCTATTTTGACTGGACCTTCTAACGCTTGGTCGAAATAGTAGCAGGAAAAAGCGTAGTCGTCATCCGCCCCGGCGGAGCCGCGCATTTGACCACTTGTACCTTTAACCCTTGGGTGGATCAATAAAGAACAAGGTGAAAGGGTAGACGTTACTTGCCTAGGCAAGAACGCACACGAACCGCACACTTTAAATACTCGGCAAACGTAAGCTGCAGTACTGAGCGAATAACTTAACGAGTAACCCGTTAGGGCTTGCTGGCAAAATGGAGTCAGCAAGCACCTCCTTTGAGAGGAACGTACCGCCGGATAATCCACCCGGAAACAGCCAAACAAACGAGAATGAAAGAACGATCCCCGAGTGGATGGACCGTTACGGGATACATGGCCAGCGAATCATATTACAGCTACGTGCTGCTGGGGAAAAACCTCTCCCGAAGAACCCATTCACCATTGGAAAATCCATTGAAACAACTTGCGGAGGAAAAATTGAATCAGCTTACACCGAAGAGCGAGGAACTAAATACGTCCTGAAAACAAGAAGTGACGAGCAAGCTAAAAAACTGATCCTTATGAATAAACTGATTGATGGAACAGACGTAATAGTTGAATCTCACCCAACTTTAAACAAAACCCGCTGCGTGCTAAGCTGTCGGGACGCTATCGACGTGCCCACCGAAGTAATAAAACAAGAACTGGAGCACCTTGGAGTATTAGATGTTAGAAGAATCACGAGAAGGAAGGAAAACGACCGTGTAAACACACCAACCTTGGTTCTTACGTTTCACGGTACTACATTCCCTAAACATATAAACATCGGTCCGCTTCGAGTAGAAACAAGAGAGTTAATTCCAAATCCAATGATCTGTTTTAACTGTTGCAGTTACGGTCACACGAAAGCCAAATGTCCTAACAACGCAGTCTGCCAAACCTGCTCAGGAGACCACAAACTTGAAATGGATGCTTGCAAAGACGCCCCATACTGTAAAAATTGTAAAGGTGGCCATTCTCCCACCAGCCGAAAGTGCCCACAATACATAAAGGAAGAAAAATTAATAAAAATCAAAATCGAAAAGGGAATATCTTTCAGCGAAGCTAGGAAAGAGTACTCCAAGCAGTACGGAGAACACTCATATGCAGCAATTTGCGGTGCTCAGAATAGATTAGAGAACATGAGAAAGGACGACGAGATCCAGCTACTGAAAGAAGAAATACGGAAACTGAAAAACACTGAAGAGGATATCAAAAAGGACAATGAAATCAAGAACCTTCGAGAAGAGCTCAAACAGATGCGAGCCCTGTTGGCCGACTTCAATAAAATAAAAGCAGAGTTAGAAATGTTGAAAAAATGCAAAAACGCCGAATACCTCGAAATTTCTGAAGACGAACAAGACCAGATGATGTCGGAAGGAAGTGAATACACGGAAACGGAAGAAAAAGGCAAAGCCCGTGAAAGGTCAACTCCAATAGCAACGAAACGAAAAATAGACGGAACCGACAGCGAAACAGACCCTCGAGGAAGCGCCGACGAGAAACCGACCGGAACAAACAACATGCAGAAAGCGCAAGGCTCTTTCCCAAAGAGGCCGGGAAGAGGTCGACCACGAAAACACTGAAAGGGATAGTAAACTCAATGTTACACGAGACGGCCTATACGATGAAGAACACGAAACCAGTACCAGAAACCCAAACTCTGCACGTGAACTGCAAAATTTACATATACAACTAACACCTCCGAGAGCGCTTAATATGACGTACAATTCAGATTGGTTGGGGCAGAGCGAAGAGAAAGTAGCCTCCCCGCTCCTTCCAGAAGGAGAGAACGATCCAGTGGACGGGGACGAGGACGTTACAACCCTACCTGTGTTCCGACAGTTCCACGGACGTCCTGCCAGCAATAACAACGAAAAGCTAAAAAAATCCACCGAACAACCATCAATTATTTCTTGGAACATCCAAGGATTTCAAACGAGCAAAGCTGAACTAGACATTATCATCAAACAAAAGGATCCTGCGATTATCTGCCTCCAAGAAACTATGTGTTCCCCGCGTAACATCCCCAAAATAAACGGGTACAATATAGTCCAGCGGAACCGGAGAAGTGGAAGACGAGCAGCCGGTGGCGTCCTCACAGCAGTCAAAGTAGGAATCGACTACGAACAAATTGAAGTTGACACGAGCATCGAAGTCCTTGTCACAAAAGTTGGTGCACCGTTCAACGCAAGCGTGATGAATCTGTACCTCCCACCCGGTGAAGAAATCTCCAGCGAAGAGCTAGCAGATCTAACTAAGCAAATCGAAAAACCTCTCCTACTAGTCGGTGACGTCAACGCCCACCACCCGCTATGGGGCTCGACCAGCATCAGCGCCCGTGGACACATCATGATGGACTTTGTGGAAGAGTGCGAACTAACTGTACTAAACACCGGAGAACCCACCCACGTAAATCACGCTACCGGCACCCTATCTTGCATCGATGTAGCCTACTGCTCAACTGATCTTGCTGGATCACTGGACTGGACAACATACGACGACTCCCATGGAAGTGACCATATACCAACGATCATTACACTACCTGGAGAGATCACAAAACAAAAATGCCTCCCCAAATGGAAAATCGAAAGTGCCAACTGGGAATTGTACCAATCAATAATAAAATTCGACACAAGAGATGATGCTGTAGAACAAATAAACGAAATCACTAAACAAATATTGAAATCCGCCCAAGCATCCATTGGAAAAACTAAAGGCTACACAGGAAAAAAGTGCGTTCACTGGTGGAACGAAGAAATAGCATACAAAATAAAGGCGAGAAAAAAAGCATTGAAGAAGCTTAAAATGTCGAATGCAGGGAAGGTGGAAAAGGAAAAACTACGCGAAGAATATCGTTGCGCCAGAGCATCAGCTAGGGAGGCTGTAACAAACGCGAAAAAGAAGTGCTGGGAAGAAATGGCAAACAGTTTTAGGGCTCAAACACCCATAAAAGACCTGTGGAACAAATATCGCCAACTACAGGGAAAAAGGAAAAGTGCACGCATTCACGCAATAACTTTGAACGGACGTACTGCAACTGAAGATTCTCAAATAGCAGAACTCTTGGGAAACTCCTTCCAAGAAACATCGAGCAACAGCTCATATAAAGCAGAATTTCTGAAACGCAAAGAGCTAATCGAAGCAACCAGTCTCAACATACCAGATCAACCAAATGCTGAATACAACCAACCATACAAACTAGAAGAATTGGAAGAAGCACTCGAAGGATTACGTGGATCGTCCCCAGGCCCCGACGACATTCACTATGCGATGATCTGCAATCTACCTTTGGATTGTAAACGACGCCTGCTAGAAGCATACAACAGACTATGGTCAGGATCGATTTTTCCCACAGAGTGGACCAAATCAACAGTAGTCCCCATCTTCAAGGGGAAGGGGAGCCGCACCGACCCTCGCAACTACCGACCAATATATCTCAACAGTTGCCTATGCAAAGTATTCGAGCGAATGATAAACAACAGACTAATGCACCTACTGGAAAACAAAAAACTGCTAAGTGAGCACCAATATGCATTCAGGAAAGGTAGAACCACTACCGACCATCTAGCAATGATGGAGGAGCATATTAGGAACGCGATGTCGAAAAATCACTATGCACAAGCGGTATTCCTAGATGTTAACAAAGCCTTTGACACTACCTGGAGAAGACTAATCCTGAAGAAATTGAGCGAATGGAATATTGGAGGAGAAATGACACGATTCCTAGCAAGCATGCTACGTTCCAGAACGTTTAAGGTGCTTGCAAATGGTACACTATCAAATGAAAAACTTATGGAAACCGGACTTTGCCAAGGATCGGTACTAAGCGTAACAATGTTCCTTATAGCTATCGATACAATCAAGCAATACCTACCTCCAGACGTGCTATGCTTGCTATATGCAGACGACATCGTCCTAATCGCTAGCGGAGAGAACGCCAAGACGGTCGAATCCCGGCTGCAAAATGCTCTGAACATGACTGAAAAATGGGAAGCTGAATCTGGATTCAAAATATCGGAAGCAAAAAGTGCCACGGTTATCTTCAAAAACACGCGCTCTCGCAAACCGGGAATTCCGAACTCCCTACAACTCAACGGCACACCAATATCCCGAGAGAATAGCTACAGATGCCTAGGAGTTATTTTCGACCAGTGTCTTCAATTCCGGAAACACGCAGAAGAAATTAGAGCCAACTGTCAACAGAGAATCCAATTCTTACGAAGTGTGGCAACCAGAAACTGGGGAGGAGATAGACACACGTTGCTTAAACTTTATCGAGCCACTGTCCTCGAAAAGTTACTATACGCCGCACCTGTAATCTCCGGTATGAGTGAAGTATCGTTGAGAAGACTAGAAACGATTTACAACGCTGGATTAAGAACAATCATAGGAGCATTCCACACAAGCCCAATTGACAGTTTACACGCAGAGAGTGGAATCCCGAATATACAAACCCTACTTGAGCAAAGAACCGCCATCTTTGCGGCACGTAGAATCGCTATACATAACAGCAGGACTGACGAACCCAACGACAACGATAGAAATCTGAGCGACGATAGTAACCCATCCAGTGACGAAACAGAGGACAGCGGAGAGCTCTGGGGAACAGCATCTCGCATAATCAAAGAAGCCAACACAGCCATATCAAGAGGAAAGCACGCCTTACAAAAAATCGACCTAACTGTACCGGAGTTAGTTACCTTCACATGCCCAAGTACAGCACCCTGGTTCAAAACGAAAATACTAACAGATAAAAGCCTTTTTACGAACACACAGCAACCACTAACCCCGGCAGAATTATGCACTATGTTTAGGAAATTAAAAAGTTCGAAGTACCCCATACACCAATGCATCTATACAGATGGTTCCAAAAACCACGATAGATGTGGCTACAGCGTAGTATCAGAGGATTTGAAAATACAGAAAAGAATTAACGGCATGTGTAGCATATACTCAGCTGAAAGCTTAGCAGTCATGGACGCACTATCCTGGATTGTAAATAACCCTAGAATTGGAGCTTATTTAATATGTACAGACTCGATGAGCGTACTCACAACGCTCGAAAAGCAAAAAACCAATAGTAAATGGAAAGACAAATTCCAAGCATCGTATGCTGAAGCTAGAAGAAAAGGTACAGAAGTGATCGTGTGCTGGGTACCAAGCCACGTTGGTATTACCGGAAACGAAACAGCGGACCAGAACGCGAAGCAGGCCCTAAAATCAAAAATCATAGACAACAAGCAAATTGACCTAAAAGAATTTAAAGCGATAATAAAAAACGGAATACTGAGTAGGTGGCAGCAATGTTGGAATCAAGAAACACGCAACAAACTTCGCGAAGTCAAAAATACAATTTTACCTTTTACGGAAGCAGTTGGAACAAACAGACAAGAAAGCGTAAAATTGGCAAGACTACGTATAGGACATACACTTTTCACACATAGTTATCTGTTGGATAAGACCGAGACACCACGATGTCAACTGTGCAATAGCATACTATCGGTTAAACATGTGATCGTAGACTGCGCAGCACTGACGGAACAGCGTGAAAAAATAGGACTGTCACCCAACCTGCGGGAAGCCCTCGCGGATGACCAGGAACGAGCAAAAACAGTGATAAAATACTTCAAAGATATTAAGCTATATGATCAAATTTGAGTACTAAATAGTACAAGCGAACTGTATTTATAAATTTCAACGGACCTAAATGACTTTGTTTAAAAAGGTCCCTAAATAAAAAAAAAAAAAATAAAATAAAAATGCTAATATTAATATTGCGCCATCGTGCAGGTCTAGCCGAAAATTCTGAGTACGCAGATTTCTTTCCCCAACCTTTGAGAAAGCTATGTGAAAATATGAGAATGGTATTTTTTCGTGTTTTTGAAAAATACTAATATTAATATTGCGCCATCGTGCAGGTCTAGCCGAAAATTCTGAGTACGCAGATTTCTTTTTCCAACCTTTCAGAAAGCTATGTGACAATATGAGAAAGGTATTTTTTCGTGTTTATGAAAAATGGTAATTTTAATATTGCGCCTTCGTGCAGGTCTAGCCGAAAATTCTGAGTACGCAGATTTCTTTCCCCAACCTTTCAGAAGGCTATGTAAAAATAAGAGAATGGTATTTTTCGTGTTTTTGAAAAATGCTAATTTCAATATTGCGCCTTCGTGCAGGTCTAGCCGAAAATTCTGAGTACGCAGATTTCTTTTTCCAACCTTTCAGAAAGCTATGTGAAAATATGAGAAAGGTATTTTTTCGTGTTTTTGAAAAATGGTAATTTTAATATTGCGCCTTCGTGCAGGTCTAGCCGAAAATTCTGAGTACGCAGATTTCTTCTTCCAACCTTTCAGAAGGCTATGTGAAAATATGAGAAAGGTATTTTTTCGTGTTTTTGAAAAATTGTAATTTTAATATTGCGCCTTCGTGCAGGTCTAGCCGAAATTTCTGAGTACGCAGATTTCTTTCCCCAACCTTTCAGAAGGATATGTAAAAATACGAGAATGGTATTTATTCGTGTTTTTGAAAAATGCTAATATTAATATTGCGCCATCGTGCAGGTCTAGCCGAAAATTCTGAGTACGCAGGTTTCTTTTTCCAACCTTTCAAAAAGCTATGTGAAAATATGAGAAAGGTATTTTTTCGTGTTTATGAAAAATGGAAATTTTAATATTGCGCCTTCGTGCAGGTCTAGCCGAAATTTCTGAGTACGCAGATTTCTTTCCCCAACCTTTCAGAAGGATATGTGAAAATATGAAAATGGTATATTTGCGTGTTTTTGAAAAATGCTAATATTAATATTGCGCCTTCGTGCAGGTCTAGCCGAAAATTCTGAGTACGCAGATTTCTTTCCCCAACCTTTGAGAAAGCTATGTGAAAATATGAGAATGGTATTTTTTCGTGTTTTTGAAAAATACTAATATTAATATTGCGCCATCGTGCAGGTCTAGCCGGAAATTCTAATTACGCAGATTTCTTCTTCCAACCTTTCAGAGGGCTATGTAAAAATATGAAAATGGTATATTTGAGTGTTTTTGAAAAATGCTAATATTAATATTGCGCATTCGTGCAGGTCTAGCCGAAAATTCTGAGTACGCAGATTTCTTTCCCCAACCTTTCAGAAGGCTATGTGAAAATATGAGAATGGTATTTTTTCGTGTTTTTGAAAAATGCTAATATTAATATTGCGCCATCGTGCAGGTCTAGCCGAAAATTCTGAGTACGCAGATTTCTTTTTCCAACCTTTCAGAAAGCTATGTGAAAATATGAAAATGGTATATTTGCGTGTTTTTGAAAAATGCTAATATTAATATTGCGCATTCGTGCAGGTCTAGCCGAAAATTCTGAGTACGCAGATTTCTTTCCCCAACCTTTCAGAAGGCTATGTAAAAATAAGAGAATGGTTTTTTTTCGTGTTTTTGAAAAATGCTAATTTCAATATTGCGCCATCGTGCAGGTCTAGCCGAAAATTCTGAGTACGCAGATTTCTTTTTCCAACCTTTCAGAAAGCTATGTGAAAATATGAGAGAGGTAGTTTTCGTGTTTTTGAAAAATGGTAATTTTAATATTGCGCCTTCGTGCAGGTCTAGCCGAAATTTCTGAGTACGCAGGTTTCTTTCCCCAACCTTTCAGAAGGATATGTAAAAATATGAGAATGGTATTTTTTCGTGTTTTTGAAAAATGCTAATATTAATATTGCGCCATCGTGCAGGTCTAGCCGAAAATTCGGAGTACGCAGATTTCTTTCCCCAACCTTTGAGAAGGCTATGTGAAAATATGACAATGATATTTTTTCGTGTTTTTGAAAAATGCTAATATTAGTATTGCGCCATCGTGCAGGTCTAGCCGAAAATTCTGAGTACGCAGATTTCTTTTTCCAACCTTTCAGAAAGCTATGTGAAAATATGAGAAAGGTATTTTTTCGTGTTTTTGAAAAATGGTAATTTTAATATTGCGCCTTCGTGCAGGTCTAGCCGAAATTTCTGAGTACGCAGATTTCTTTCCCCAACCTTTCAGAAGGCTATGTGAAAATATGAGATTGGTATTGTGTCGTGTTTTTGAAAAATGCTAATATTAATATTGCGCCATCGTGCAGGTCTAGCCGAAAATTCTGAGTACGCAGATTTCTTTCCCCAACCTTTGAGAAGGCTATGTGAAAATATGAAAATGGTATATTTGCGTGTTTTTGAAAAATGCTAATATTAATATTGCGCCTTCGTGCAGGTCTAGCCGAAAATTCGGAGTACGCAGATTTCTTTTTCCAACCTTTCAGAAAGCTATGTGAAAATATGAGAAAGGTATTTTTTCGTGTTTTTGAAAAATGCTAATAATAATATTGCGCCTTCGTGCAGGTCTAGCCGAAAATTCTGAGTATGCAGATTTCTTTCCCCAACCTTTCAGAAGGCTATGTGAAAATATGAGATTGGTATTGTGTCGTGTTTTTGAAAAATGCTAATATTAATATTGCGCCATCGTGCAGGTCTAGCCGAAAATTCTGAGTACGCAGATTTCTTTCCCCAACCTTTGAGAAGGCTATGTGAAAATATGAAAATGGTATATTTGCGTGTTTTTGAAAAATGCTAATATTAATATTGCGCATTCGTGCAGGTCTAGCCGAAAATTCTGAGTACGCAGATTTCTTTTTCCAACCTTTCAGAAAGCTATGTGAAAATATGAGAAAGGTATTTTTTCGTGTTTTTGAAAAATGCTAATAATAATATTGCGCCTTCGTGCAGGTCTAGCCGAAAATTCGGAGTACGCAGATTTCTTTTTCCAATCTTTCAGAAAGCTATGTGAAAATATGAGAAAGGTATTTTTTCGTGTTTTTGAAAAATGCTAATATTAATATTGCGCCATCGTGCAGGTCTAGCCGGAAATTCTAATTACGCAGATTTCTTCTTCCAACCTTTCAGAAGGCTATGTAAAAATATGAAAATGGTATATTTGCGTGTTTTTGAAAAATGCTAATATTAATATTGCGCATTCGTGCAGGTCTAGCCGAAAATTCTGAGTACGCAGATTTCTTTCCCCAACCTTTCAGAAGGCTATGTAAAAATAAGAGAATGGTATTTTTTCGTGTTTTTGAAAAATGCTAATTTCAATATTGCGCCTTCGTGCAGGTCTAGCCAAAAATTCTGAGTACGCAGATTTCTTTCCCCAACCTTTGAGAAGGCTATGTGAAAATATGAGAATGGTATTTTTTCGTGTTTTTGAAAAATGCTAATATTAATATTGCGCCATCGTGCAGGTCTAGCCGAAAATTCTGAGTACGCAGATTTCTTTCCCCAACCTTTGAGAAGTCTATGTGAAAATATGAGAATGGTATTTTTTCGTGTTTTTGAAAAATACTAATATTAATATTGCGCAATCGTGCAGGTCTAGCCGAAAATTCTGAGTACGCAGATTTCTTTTTCCAACCTTTCAGAAAGCTATGTGAAAATATGAGAAAGGTATTTTTTCGTGTTTTTGAAAAATGGTAATTTTAATATTGCGCCTTCGTGCAGGTCTAGCCGAAATTTCTGAGTACGCAGGTTTCTTTCCCCAACCTTTCAGAAGGATATGTAAAAATATGAGAATGGTATTTTTTCGTGTTTTTGAAAAATGGTAATTTCAATATTGCGCCTTCGTGCAGGTCTAGCCGAAATTTCTGAGTACGCAGATTTCTTTCCCCAACCTTTGAGAAGGCTATGTGAAAATATGAGAATGGTATTTTTTCGTGTTTTTGAAATATACTAATATTAATATTGCGCCATCGTCCAGGTCTAGCCGAAAATTCTGAGTACGCAGATTTCTTTTTCCAACCTTTCAGAAAGCTATGTGAAAATAAGAGAAAGGTATTTTTTCGTGTTTTTGAAAAATAATAATATTAATATTGCGCAATCGTGCAGGTCTAGCCGAAAATTCTGAGTACGCAGATTTCTTTCCCCAACCTTTGAGAAGGCTATGTGAAAATATGAGAATGGTATTTTTTCGTGTTTTTGAAATATACTAATATTAATATTGCGCCATCGTCCAGGTCTAGCCGAAAATTCTGAGTACGCAGATTTCTTTTTCCAACCTTTCAGAAAGCTATGTGAAAATAAGAGAAAGGTATTTTTTCGTGTTTTTGAAAAATGCTAATATTAATATTGCGCTATCGGGCAGGTCTAGCCGAAAATTCTGAGTACGCAGATTTCTTTCCCCAACCTTTGAGAAAGCTATGTGAAAATATGAAAATGATATTTTTGCGTGTTTTTGAAAAATACAAATATTAATATTGCGCCATTGTGCAGGTCTAGCCAAAAATTCTGAGTACGCAGATTTCTTTCCCCAACCTTTGCGAGGGCTATGTGAAAATATGAGAATGGTATTTTTTCGTGTTTTTGAAAAATTGTAATATTAATATTGCGCCATCATGCAGGTCTAGCCAAAAATTCTGAGTACGCAGATTTCTTTCCCCAACCTTTAAGAAAGCTATGTGAAAATATGAGAATGTTATTGTGTCGTGTTTTTGAAAAATGCTAATATTAATATTGCGCCATCGTGCAGGTCTAGCCGAAAATTCTGAGTACGCAGATTTCTTTCCCAAACCTTTGAGAAGGCTATGTGAAAATATGAGAATGGTATTTTTTCGTGTTTTTGAAAAATGCTAATATTAATATTGCGCCATCATGCAGGTCTAGCCAAAAATTCTGAGTACGCAGATTTCTTTCCCCAACCTTTAAGAAAGCTATGTGAAAATATGAGAATGGTATTGTGTCGTGTTTTTGAAAAATGCTAATATTAATATTGTGCTATCGTGCAGGTCTAGCCGAAAATTCTGTGTACGCAGATTTCTTTCCCCAACCTTTGAGAAAGCTATGTGAAAATATGAAAATGGTATTTTTGCGTGTTTTTGAAAAATGCTAATATTAATATTGCGCCATCATGCAGGTCTAGCCAAAAATTCTGAGTACGCAGATTTCTTTCCCCAACCTTTAAGAAAGCTATGTGAAAATATGAGAATGGTATTGTGTCGTGTTTTTGAAAAATGCTAATATTAATATTGTGCTATCGTGCAGGTCTAGCCGAAAATTCTGTGTACGCAGATTTCTTTCCCCAACCTTTGAGAAAGCTATGTGAAAATATGAAAATGATATTTTTGCGTGTTTTTGAAAAATACAAATATTAATATTGCGCCATTGTGCAGGTCTAGCCGAAAATTCTGTGTACGCAGATTTCTTTCCCAAACCTTTGAGAAGGCTATGTGAAAATATGAGAATGGTATTTTTTCGTGTTTTTGAAAAATTGTAATATTAATATTGCGCCATCATGCAGGTCTAGCCAAAAATTCTGAGTACGCAGATTTCTTTCCCCAACCTTTAAGAAAGCTATGTGAAAATATGAGAATGGTATTGTGTCGTGTTTTTGAAAAATGCTAATATTAATATTGTGCTATCGTGCAGGTCTAGCCGAAAATTCTGTGTACGCAGATTTCTTTCCCCAACCTTTGAGAAAGCTATGTGAAAATATGAAAATGGTATTTTTGCGTGTTCTTGAAAAATACTAATATTAATATTGCGTCATCGTGCAGGTCTAGCCGAAAATTCTGAGTACGCAGATTTCTTTCCCCAACCTTTGAGAAGGCTATGTGAAAATATGAGAATGGTATTTTTTCGTGTTTTTGAAAAATGCTAATTTTAATATTGCGCCATCGTGCAGGTCTAGCCGAAAATTCTGAGTACGCAGATTTCTTTCTCAAACCTTTGAGAAGGCTATGTGAAAATATGAGAATGGTATTTTTTCGTGTTTTTGAAAAATGCTAATTTTAATATTGCGCCATCGTGCATGTCTAGCCGAAAATTCTGAGTACGCAGATTTCTTTCCCCAACCTTTGAGAAGGTTATGTGAAAATATGAGAATGGTATTTTTTCGTGTTTTTGAAAAATGCTAATATTAATATTGCGCTATCGGGCAGGTCTAGCCGAAAATTCTGAGTACGCAGATTTCTTTCCCCAACCTTTAAGAAAGCTATGTGAAAATATGAGAATGGTATTGTGTCGTGTTTTTGAAAAATGCTAATATTAATATTGTGCCATCGTGCAGGTCTAGTCGAAAATTCTGTGTACGCAGATTTCTTTCCCAAACCTTTGAGAAGGCTATGTGAAAATATGAGAATGGTATTTTTTCGTGTTTTTGAAAAATGCTAATTTTAATATTGCGCCATCGTGCAGGTCTAGCCGAAAATTCTGAGTACGCAGATTTCTTTCCCCAACCTTTGAGAAGGTTATGTGAAAATATGAGAATGGTATTTTTTCGTGTTTTTGAAAAATGCTAATATTAATATTGCGCCATCATGCAGGTCTAGCCAAAAATTCTGAGTACGCAGATTTCTTTCCCCAACCTTTAAGAAAGCTATGTGAAAATATGAGAATGTTATTGTGTCGTGTTTTTGAAAAATGCTAATATTAATATTGCGCCATCGTGCAGGTCTAGCCGAAAATTCTGAGTACGCAGATTTCTTTCCCAAACCTTTGAGAAGGCTATGTGAAAATATGAGAATGGTATTTTTTCGTGTTTTTGAAAAATGCTAATTTTAATATTGCGCCATCGTGCAGGTCTAGCCGAAAATTCTGAGTACGCAGATTTCTTTCCCCAACCTTTGTGAAGGCTATGTGAAAATATGAGAATGGTATTTTTTCGTGTTTTTGAAAAATGCTAATTTTAATATTGCGCCATCGTGCAGGTCTAGCCGAAAATTCTGAGTACGCAGATTTCTTTCTCAAACCTTTGAGAAGGCTATGTGAAAATATGAGAATGGTATTTTTTCGTGTTTTTGAAAAATGCTAATTTTAATATTGCGCCATCGTGCAGGTCTAGCCGAAAATTCTGAGTACGCAGATTTCTTTCCCCAACCTTTGAGAAGGTTATGTGAAAATATGAGAATGGTATTTTTTCGTGTTTTTGAAAAATGCTAATATTAATATTGCGCTATCGGGCAGGTCCAGCCGAAAATTCTGAGTACGCAGATTTCTTTCCCCAACCTTTGAGAAAGCTATGTGAAAATATGAAAATGGTATTTTTGCGTGTTTTTGAAAAATACAAATATTAATATTGCGCCATCGTGCAGGTTTAGCCAAAAATTCTAAGTACGCAGATTTCTTTCCCCAACCTTTGAGAGGGCTATGTGAAAATATGAGAATGGTATTTTTTCGTGTTTTTGAAAAATGCTAATAATAATATTGCGCCATCATGCAGGTCTAGCCGAAAATTCTGAGTACGCAGATTTCTTTCCCCAACCTTTGAGAAAGCTATGTGAAAATATGAGAATGGTATTTTTTCGTGTTTTTGAAAAATACTAATATTAATATTGCGCCATCGTGCAGGTCTAGCCGAAAATTCTGAGTACGCAGATTTCTTTTTCCAACCTTTCAGAAAGCTATGTGAAAATATGAGAAAGGTATTTTTTTGTGTTTTTGAAAAATGGTAATTTTAATATTGCGCCTTCGTGCAGGTCTAGCCGAAATTTCTGAGTACGCAGATTTCTTTCCCCAACCTTTCAGAAGGATATGTAAAAATATGAGAATGGTATTTTTTCGTGTTTTTGTAAAATGCTAATTTTAATATTGTGCTTGTGTTCAGGTCTAGCCAAAAATTCTGAGTACGCAGATTTCTTTCCCCAACCTTTGAGAGGGCTATGTGAAAATATGAGAATGGTATTTTTTCGTGTTTTTGAAAAATGCTAATATTAATATTGCGCCATCATGCAGGTCTAGCCGAAAATTCTGAGTACGCAGATTTCTTTCCCCAACCTTTGAGAAAGCTATGTGAAAATATGAGAATGGTATTTTTTCGTGTTTTTGAAAAATACTAATATTAATATTGCGCCATCGTACAGGTCTAGCCGAAAATTCTGAGTACGCAGATTTCTTTTTCCAACCTTTCAGAAAGCTATGTGAAAATATGAGAAAGGTATTTTTTCGTGTTTTTGAAAAATGGTAATTTTAATATTGCGCCTTCGTGCAGGTCTAGCCGAAATTTCTGAGTACGCAGATTTCTTTCCCCAACCTTTCAGGAGGATATGTAAAAATATGAGAATGGTATTTTTTCGTGTTTTTGTAAAATGCTAATTTTAATATTGTGCTTCTGTGCAGGTCTAGCCAAAAATTCTTAGTACGCAGATTTCTTTTTCCAACCTTTCAGAAAGCTATGTGAAAATATGAGAAAGGTATTTTTCGTGTTATTGAAAAATGCTAATATTAATATTGCGCCATCGTGCAGGTCTAGCCGAAAATTCTGAGTACGCAGATTTCTTTCCCCAACCTTTGGGAGGGCTATGTGAAATATGAAAATGGTATTTTTGCGTGTTCTTGAAAAATACTAATATTAATATTGCGCCATCGTGCAGGTCTAGCCGAAAATTCTGAGTACGCAGATTTCTTTCCCCAACCTTTAAGAAAGCTATGTGAAAATATGAGAATGGTATTGTGTCGTGTTCTTGAAAAATACTAATATTAATATTGCGCCATCGTGCAGGACTAGCCGAAAATTCTGAGTACTCAGATTTCTTCCCCCAACCTTTGAGAACGCTATGTGAAAATATGAGAATGGCATTTTTTCGTGTTTTTTTTAAATTGTTAATTTTAATATTGCGCCATCGTGCAGGTGTAGCCGAAAATTCTGGGTACGCAGATTTCTTCCCCCAACCTTTGAGAACGCTATGTGAAAATATGAGAATGGTATTTCTTCGTGTTTTTTTAAAATTGTTAATTTTAATATTGCGCCATCGTGCAGGTGTAGCCGAAAATTCTGAGTACGCTGTGTCACTTCCCCTTTTCTTGACAACCCTCATGCAAACAATTGAATACCAACCGGCACGACCTGGAATAACAGTAACTCACGAACGCACACTAACTCAAATCGACACTCCCAAAAATAATCCAACATGTTATCGCCCGCTCCTCTCCATTCACCCTCGCTCACTCACTACATGAAGCTTATTTCCCCTCTTTCGTAATGTTTCTATACAATGGCCGACTCGATACAACTAGTCCCATTGGTTAAACCCGGCTTACACTGCGCGTTCTAACTCCTCCCCTAGATTCTTACCAATTGTAAAAGTAAATAAAATTAATTAGCTTGACTAGGAGAGGAGAGGCTATAATTTAAGGAACTGGAAAAAAATGGCCGACTCAATACAACTATTCCCATATTGGTTAAACCCGGCTTACACTGCGCGTTCTAACTCCTCCTTTAGATTCTCACCAACTGTAAAAGTAAAAGCGAACGGCCATCTGGTGAAATATGTAATATACATTATCCATCGATAGAACCAAATTGTCACATACGAACTATATATATATATGAAAAGTTGCTGCTTGATTGTAGATGATTAATACGCAAGCTTGCCGTAAGATCGTCGTTCACTGATGCGTCGCATCCCTAGTGCTTCTACCACCTGGCGCCGATGGCACGGTTCCAATAGGCCCGCATAGAGTGGTAGTCACGTATGTTGGATCGATTAGCGAATTCGGTAATCCGATGGGTGAACATGTAGGCGTTATGGCTCGTGTATTACAAACAGTCTATTTAAAAAATTTACCAACTGTCAAAAAAAGTAGGTAAAATATTTTTAAAAATGTTTTTTTTGAGAGTTTTTGGAACATTTTTTAGCAGTTTTAAAGAATTTTTAGAGGAGATTTCGAGAAATTCTAGGGAAATTGATTCATAATGAAAAGGTATTTCGGATGAAACAATAAATACAATCGTAGAAAGCTACTACCATTAAAAAATCTATCTATATATATATATATATATATATATATATATATATATATATATATATATATATATATATATATATATATATATATATATATATATATATATATATATATATATATATATATATATATATATATATATATATATATATATATGTATATATATATATATATATATATATATATATATATATATATATATATATATATATATATATATATATATATATATATATATATATATATATATATATATAAGAATGCAGAGATCATTCTTTGTAATCGCATCACGTAAGAACGGATGGACGGATTGAGATGCTTTTTTTTTTGTTTGATCAGTTTTTACCCCCACCGGGTTCGTACATAAAAAAAATTGGAAAACTTACCGGAAAAGTGGGAAAAACCAATAAAGTTATTTTGTATGGACAATGGAATTTTCCACTGATAAAGTCGCCAATGATTGCTAGATCTACAATTGGTGTTTGGCGCGCAACGAGTTGCATAAGTATTTGGCCGTCGAAAGAAAGGAATACTAGATCGTTGAAAGAATCTTTTGGCGCGCAACGAGTTGTGTGCGTGTGAAAACTTGACTCATGTGGTTCTTCATTTCGAGACACGTGCTTAATTAGGTATCTAAATTATTGCTTGCCAAATGACTCAATGACGGAATGCATATGACTGTTCTAGAAGACCGCTGTTGGCAGGAGAAAATGGTCTGATGTCATTTACCAGTTCATTGGTCATCGCGGGCGCGAGTTTAATAAATCAGAAAATTTTTGAATGAATCAATAAAAAGATTGTGCTGTAGAAGCGCTAAGGTCACACTAAGAAATTTTCCTTGCGTTTTTCTTTCTAATAATTTAGATTAGACTAAGCGCACAATTCTGTGAAGAATGTTCAAATTGGTGTAATATCAAATTAAAATTTTAGCGTAGTCTCTCTAAGCAACCAAAAATTCCGAAGTACCTGAAAAGTATCCACTTTATTAGAGCTCTAAAGTACGCATAGCACTCCATGGCAAGTTGAACATACAGAACAAGTTCTGAGAAAACTTCCTCGCTGCATAAAATCTGTACAAAGAACTGCTTTAAAGTTTTTTCTGTTGCGTCGGGACTATTCAGAATGTTTTGTATACTGCTTAAGGGGGGGTAGGATTTGAATGATGCAAAAAAAAATAAATTTGAGAATTTTTTTTCAGAATCATCGTGCATCAAAATAAATTCAAATGTTTTGCTTGATAAAAAAATATCATTCGAACAACATTTTGTGATTTTTTCGTGGAAAACTATTGAGAAATAAGCGAAAAGTACGATTTTTAACGAAAAAATCCACCATTTTGCAGCTGTAAAACCTCCCAAAAATAACAAAAATCGAAAAGGAAAACGTTGGGGTCTGGTTTTTCAAATGTAGAAAATGTGTGCAAAATTTGAAAAAAATTGGTGCAGTAGTTTTTGAATGACTATGGACACGAATTTTCAAAACCTGCTTTCGAGATAAACGCGTTTAAAGTTTTATGTCTATAAAATCGAAGGAAACAATTTATTACTCTAGGGATCCCGTAGGGTCTAACATTTTCCAAAAAACATGATTTTTCTTTTATAATTTGTTATAATGAAACATATCAAGAATGTTTTGTAAAGTTTTTAAGTCAATCGAAGCAGAAATAATGGACCTGTGCGCCGAACTCTCACTTCTTCGCAGTATGAAATAAGCATAAATTTTTGGTGATATTTCGTTTTGAGCTAAAGCGAATGTGTTTCGAATTCCGTTGATTGTAGGTTAAGTAATCAGAAAAATAATGAAGAGCAACATTAACCGTTTAGTCGTTTGACAATTCTGCTGTCCGAAAGTTCGACGGGTCAGCTAGTCTATCTTCTATCTATATATATAAAAATGCAGAGATCATTCTTTGTAATCGCATCACGTAAGAACGGATGGACGGATTGAGATGCTTTTTTTTTGTTTGATCAGTTTTTACCCCCACCGGGTTCGTACATCAAAAAAATTAGGAAAACTTACCGGAAAAGTGGGAAAAACCAATAAAGTTATTTTGCATGGACAATGGAATTTTCCACTGAAAAAGCCGCCAATGATTGCTAGATCTACAATTGATGTTTGGCGCGCAAGGAGATGCTCAGTATTTCGCCGTTGAAGAAAAGAATACTAGATCTTTGGAAAATCGTTTGGCGCGCAACGAGTAGTTTTGGGTGGAGATTTTACATGCATGATTGACTCGTCATTTGGAAAACGTGCTTAATAGGGTATCAAAATCATTACTTGCCAAATGACTGTTTTAGCTATACCGTAAACAGAAGCACAAGTTCTAATGTCATTTACCAATAGATGTAGTTAGATGAATTATGTTGGCCATCGTGGCCGTGAGTTGAACAAATCAAATTATGTAACGATTTTTTACGTATCAATGATAGGATTCTGCTGTTGAAATAATGAGTTCAGATGAAAATATTTTCCTTGCATTTAGCATGCTGACGTTTGTTCAGCCGATTCGAGTGAGTTTTCAAGAGTGGTTTATTTCAAAACGGATGGTATTCATGACATTTGTAAGCTGCTTAAGCCAAATCATTTCATTTTCCGAACTTTGGATTACTTGACGAATTACCATATGCGAATCAACAATCCCCGAGGGCTGCTTTAGGAAATTTGTGGGATCAATTTAAAGTATTGATCTTGGTCATCTCTTTTTCATCCATCTGTTAATTTGTTTATTTGTTTATTTAGAAGCAAGTGAAAAGCCTGCTGGAGCTGAGATTTTGGTTCTCCTTCTCCAGCAGGCATAAAACCTTCTCATCTTTTGTATCAACAGATAACATTTGACCAAATGATACATAACGAAATCTTTTATCTTATTTAAACTACAAAGCTAACTAACAACTATTCATATTGACTAATTATCCTAATAAAACTACCGGGAAAATATTTGGAGAAAACGGGTTTTAATGGCGTTACGAGATAAATTGAAATTAAATCCATCAGAGCAAGTATTGAATACGCGACATGTACTTGAAAACGGTTCAATGAACCCATAATTAGTTCTAACACGAGGAATTCTGAGAAAGGGATTAAACCGCAAATTACGCCGAAGAATGTCAAAACTTAGCTGTTGTAGGAGATCTGCACTATCAATTCGAGATTGGATGAGGTCCGCGACGAAAACAGCTTTTTGTGTATCACGGCGGACAGATAGCAAATCGAAGTGTATGTCTACAACGATTTTCGTAGCTTGAAAGATTCAATGGATCTCTCCAGGGCAGGCGACGCAAAGCAAAATGAATGAGCTTGCACTGAACAGTTTCAATGCGTAGCTTATCTGTTTGATAATATGGTGACCAAACAACAACAGCATACTCGCGAACTAAAGCGCAATATAACGATTTCAGGCAGTATATGTAATTGAAATTTTTTGAGATACGAAAGATGAATCCTAGCATCTTTAATGCTTTAGATAGGGTATATTCTATGTGATCTTTGAAACTAAGTTTTTAATCCAATAGCACTCCTAGATTCCTAATTGATGTCTCCCGTTTTAGTACAGCTTGCGAAATAGTGTAATCATACATGATCGTGGTTCGTTTACGAGAGAAGGAGATAACGAAGCATTTGAAGGCGTTAATAACCATTCTGTTGACGTTGCACCAGTTAGAAAATACATCCAACTGTGACAGCAAGAAGTTTGAGTCTTTCAGATATATATATATATATATCTAGTCTATATATATAAAAATGCAGAGATCATTCTTTGTAATCGCATCACGTAAGAACGGATGGACGGATTGAGATGCTTTTTTTTTGTTTGATCAGTTTTTACCCCCACCGGGTTCGTACATAAAAAAAATTAGGAAAACTTACCGGAAAAGTGGGAAAAACCAATAAAGTTATTTTGTATGGACAATGGAATTTTCCACTGAAAAAGTCGCCAATGATTGGTAGATCATTGATAGGTGTTTGGCGCATAACGAGTCGCATAAGTGTTTGGCCGTCGAAGAAAGGAATACTAGATCGTTGAAAGAATCATTTGGCGCGCAACGAGTTGTTTTGTGTGAATTCATGTGGTTCGTCATTTCGAGCCACGTGCTTAATTGGGTATCAACATTATTGATTGCCAAATGATTCAATGATGGAACGCATATGAGTGTTCTAGCTATACCGTAAACATGATCAAAAGTTCTGATACTGTTTACCAGAAGATGCATTGTGTGCAATGTAATCAGTTAGATGATTAATGTTGGCCATCGTAGACGTCACGTGAGAAGAACAAATCACATTATAGAACGATTTTTGTACGAATCAATGATAGGATTCTGCTGTTTAAATAATGAGATCAAACAAAGAGGTTTGCCTTGCATTTAGCATGCTGAAGTACGTTTGAGTCGGGTAAATTCTGGTGGATTGAAAACCTTTAGTTGTGAGATTTTATGCATTGACTCGAACGATAAGTTGAATACTGGTACAATCACTCCTCATGATAACTCCGCGATAACAGAAGAATTGCACATTATTTTATATAAAACTTTCTGATATAGATTCTCAGTACCGAACTCCACCATTAATTGTAGGTGGGGTACTAAACAAAATGATGTGACGACTAATGAGACGACTATTGATACAACTATTAAACGAATGCAGTGTTCATGTAAAAGTTAATGGATACAATGTTTAAAAGAATGGTAACTTGAATATTCGAATGTCCAAGAATTACTCATTTTATCTTTCGTTCTTTTAACAATATCAAACTAACTAGAGATTGTGAGAGAAGAAAAAAATATGGAAAATGTAGAGCCATAGTACTCAAGAAAGAGTAAGGATTTGAAGATAAAGTGCAAAAACAATTTGACGTAACAAGGTTCATTTAAGTAAGGAGAAGGTTTCTTGCATCTAAACTTTTACCTTCTAGCAGAGGAGTCGAACTTAGTAATGCGAAACATCCGAGTCTCTGCTATGCCAGTAATTTACTAGATAATTACTGACTGATCAGAAGCTATAAATTAAAAGAAAAAATAAAGTTTTATCGCTAAATTGTTAATCTAATTTTTTTCCCGTGATTGTCACGCTACGAACATTCATCAAACACGATTAAATAATATCACCAGACTAGCGAGAAGTGACGAACTACAAGTCGCGAGGGCAGCTTTTGTAAATTTGTTGAATCAATTAAAAGTAGTCATCTTAGTTATTTTTGCTTCACTTTTTATTACTATAAGTAGTTCACTTTTTATATACTACAGTTTGAAAGAGATCTACAATCGCTGTTCGATGCACTGACTCAAAAGATGATATGGTGATCGGTGCATTCGCTTAATTTTTGTGTAACAAAAGCTTTTAACATATTCACAAATTTTTTGATGAATTCATCGCATCCAAGTAATCAGTAAAATAATGGAAAGATACATTAAGGATCAAGAGTAAACCAGGTTAACTTGTGTTGGTGATTTATATATTACGTACATTTTATTTGGTACGTATGTCATAGATCTATGTATTCATATATACAGAGCAACCAGTTTATCAAAGTAGCTTGAACGATCGAGTTTCAAACAATCTTTTTTAACAATAATTTATTCTCAAATGAATGTTTAGCCTGACTTTTTGGATGAAATATCCGCTTTGATCAAAGTTTCACCAACGTTTGATTTAAAATTACTTACATTTTATGAATGTAGATTTTAATCCCCTAACAAAACAGTTAGCAACACTGCTTCAATGCATTTGTATTAGATTGCGCTACACAAAATAAACAAAACTAAATATTTTTTGTAACAAAAGCAGTTTTCCGGAAAAATAAATGGTTTTACGACAACATTCCATATCCATTGCCTTTCGCGTGTTAAATTAAAGAACAAAATGAATAAACTGATTTGTTTATTTTTTAAACATATGGAAGATTTATTGAATAAAATCAGGAAAAAAAGCGCCGGAATTTGTTTTTACGCAAACAAAATTAATTCGGCGAGACGAAGTTCGATGGGTCAGCTAGTCTATATATATAAAAATGCAGAGATCATTCTTTGTAATCGCATCACGTAAGAACGGATGGACGGATTGAGATGCTTTTTTTTTTGTTTGATCAGTTTTTACCCCCACCGGGTTCGTACATCAAAAAAATTAGGAAAACTTACCGGAAAAGTGGGAAAAACCAATAAAGTTATTTTGTATGGACAATGGAATTTTCCACTGCAAAAGTCGCCAATGATTGCTAGATCTACAATTGATGTTTGGCGCGCAAGGAGATGCTCAGTATTTCGCCGTTGAAGAAAAGAATACTAGATCTTTGGAAAATCGTTTGGCGCGCAACGAGTAGATTTGGGTGGAGATTTTACATGCATGATTGATTCGTCATTTGGAAACACGTGCTTAATAGGGTATCAAAATCATTACTTGCCAAATGACTGTTTTAGCTATACCGTAAACAGAAGCACAAGTTCTAATGTCATTTAACAGTAGATGTAGTTAGATGAATTATGTTGGCCATCGTGGCCGTGAGTTGAACAAATCAAATTATGTAACGATTTTTTTACGTATCAATGATAGATTCTGCTATTTAAATAATGAGTTCAGATGAAAATATTTATGGTATTCATGACATTTGTAAGCTGCTTAAGCCAAATCATTTCATTTTCCGAACTTTGGATTACTTGACGAATTACCATATGCGAATCGTGAATATCATATCTGAAGGAGAAATCGTGGCATGTAAGAACCATTAGTTGTGAGATCTGCTATTTTGTACATTGGCTTTAACGATAAGAAGAATACTGGTATAATCACTCCTCATGTTCACTCCGCTAGAACAGAATATTGATTCTCAGGACTGAATACTAAGCAAAACGATGTGGTGGCTCGACGAATGAGAAGCCTTTTGATACAATTCTCGAACGAATATAGCGTTCATGTCAAAGTTAATGGACACAATATTTTATAAAAGGGTAATTTGAACTTTCGAATGTCCAAGTATTTTTCATTTTATCGCTAATTCGTTAATCGAAAATTGATCCTGTCATTATCCTGCTACGAACATTCATCAAACACGACTAAGTAATATCAGTAGCGGTGAAGTAGGTTATGGACAACCGTTCAAAATTAGTTTATTACTTTCGATAATCCCTAAGGATTTGCTATTAAATTTTAAATGTCTTCAGTACAAATAAGTCTTAATATTCAATGATAAACAACAATCCCCGAGGGCTACTTTTGGAAATTTGTGGGGTCAATTTAAAGTATTTATCTTGGTCATCTTTTTTTCATCCATCTGTTAATTTATTTATTTGTTTATTTAGGAGCAAGGGAAAAGCCAGCCGGAGCTGAGGTTTTGGTTCTCCTTCTCCAGCAGGCATAAAACATTCTCATCTTTTGTATCAACAAATAACATTTGACCAAATGATACATAACGAAATCTTTAATTACCCTTATTTAAACTACAAAGCTAACTAACAACTATTCATATTGACTAATTATTCTAATAAAACTAGCGGGAAAAGATTAGGAGAAAACGGGTTTTAATGGCGTTTCGAGATAAATCGAAATTAAATCCATCAGAGCAAGTATTGAATACGCGACATATACTCGAAAACGGTTCAATGAACCCTTAGTTAGTTCTAGCACGAGGAATTCTGAGAAAAGGATTAAACCGCAAATTACGCCGAAGAATGTCAAAACTTAGCTGTTGTAGGAGATCTACACTATCAATTTGAGATTGGATGAGGTCCGCGACGAAAACAGCATTTTGTGTATCACGGCGGACAGACAGCAAATCGAAGTGTATGTCTACAACGATTTTCGTAGCTTGGAAGATTAAATGGATCTCTCCAGACGACGCAAAGCAAAACGAATGAACTTGCACTGAACAGTTTCAATGCGTAGCTTATCTGTTTGATAATATGGTGCCCAAACAACAACAGCATATTCGCGAACTAGAGCACAATATAACGATTTCAGGCAGTATATGTTATTGAAATTTTTTGAGATGCGAAAGATGAATCCTAGCACCTCTAATGCTTCAGAGAGGGTATATTCTATGTGATCTATGAAACTAAGTTTTGAATCCAATAACACTCCTAGATCATTAATTGATGTCTCCCGTTTTAGTACAGCTTGCGAAATAGTGTAATCATATATGATCGTGGTTCGTTTACGAGAGAAGGAGATAACGAAGCATTTGAAGGCGTTAATAACCATTCTGTTGACGTTGCTCCAGTTAGAAAATACATCCAACTGTGACTGCAAGAAGTTTGAGTCTTTCAGATATTTGATGAGATGAAACAGTTTGAAATCGTCGGCGAATGATGATTTAGATATAGCAGGTTTAGATTTGGATATAGCAGAAATATGAATGGTCCTAGATGGCTTCCCTGAGGAACGCCAGAGCTCACGATGAATGATGGAGTAACGCAGTCGCCAATTCTCACGGTCATACTACGACCAGTCAGATATGATTCAATCCAATCCATCATCCCACATGTCAAAGCTTTAGTTTGAGAGAGATCTACAATCTCTGTCCAATACGCTGACTCGAAGGATGAGATGGCAAACGGTGCATTTGTTTAGTTTTTGCGTAACAAAAGCATTGAACATATCCACAATAATTCTTGATGATATTTCTTCTTCGAGGCAAAGTTACTGTGTTGGATATGAATTTGTCGTAATTCGTTTATTGTAAGTCAAGTAATCAGTAAAATAATGGAAAGCAACATTAACGTTTGGCAACTCTGCTGTTCGAAAACACAAATTTAAAAAAAAATAATTTCAGGCGAGACGAAGTTCGACGGGTCAGCTAGTATATATATAAAAATGCAGAGATCATTCTTTGTAATCGCATCACGTAAGAACGGATGGACGGATTGAGATGATTTTTTTTTGTTTGATCAGTTTTTACCCCCACCGGGTTCGTACATCAAAAAAAATAAGAAAACTTACCGGAAAAGTGGGAAAAATCCATAAAAATGTTTTGTATGGACAATGGAATTTTCCGTTGAAAAAGTCGTCAATGATTGCTAGATCTACGATTGATGTTCGGCGCGCAACGAGTTGCATAAGTGTTTGGTCGTCGAAGAAAAGAATACTAGATCGTAGAAAAAATCTTTTGGCACGCAACGAATAGTTTTGTGTGGAGATTTCATATGCATGCTTGATGTGATGTGATTCGTCATTTCGAACCACGTGCTTAATAGGGTATCGAAATTATTGCTTGCCAAATGATTCAATGACGAAATGCATTTGACTGCTCTAGAAAACCGCTGTTGGCATGAGAAAAAGTTCTGATATCATTTATCAGTTGATGGTTTGTATGTAATGGAGACAGATGAATAATATTGGACATCGAGGGCGTGAGTTTAACAAATCAGAAAATTTTTGATTGAATCAATGAAAAGATTAGATTTTGTTGTTTTTTGATACTTTTCGGTGAGTAGTGGTATTTTTGCGTGTTTTTGAAAACTACTAATATTAATATTGCGCCATCGTGCAGGTCAAGCCGAAAATTCTGAGTACGCAGATTTCTTCCCACAACCTTTGAGAAGGCTATGTGAAAATATGAGAATGGTATTTTTTCGTGTTTTTGAAAACTGCTAATTTTAATATTGCGCCATCGTGCAGGTCTAGCCAAAAATTCTGAGTACGCAGATTTCTTTCCCCAACCTTTGAGAAGGCTATGTGAAAATATGAGAATGGTATTTTTGCGTGTTTTTGAAAACTGCTAATTTTAATATTGCGCCATCGTGCAGGTCTAGCCGAAAATTCTGAGTACGCAGATATCTTTCCACAACCTTTGAGAAGGCTAGTGAAAATATGAGAATGGTATTTTTGCGTGTTTT